>NW_007249807.1:146152-173716 GCF_000164805.1 Carlito syrichta | reverse complement strand
AAAAAAAAAAAAAAAAAATTACTGGGCTATTCAAATTATTTGTATTCTTTTTGTCTACTTTGCCTGAAAATGACTCAGATGAAAGAAATCTCCTTTATTTGCTTGAAACAGATCTTCCTCTTTTACTTTTCCATATTCTAAAGTTTTTGACAGATTTTATGTTACTTAGAGAATAAATGTTTATGACCTTGGCATTTTGGTTGTAGATCAAACATTTTCAAATACAAGCAATCATTCTTGCTGCTGTTAAGCCTTTTGCCTCCTGGCAGTCATCTCTTACTAACATTGTTGCTCTTTATTTCTTTGTGCTTTCAATACCTGGATATTCACAGTATTTATTTCAACCTTTTTAGTTTAGTATTTTACTGTGTGTCTCATAAAGAGAATATCATTGAACTATTTTGCCAGGCACGGTGGCTCTGTAATCCTAGTCTTTTGGGAGGCTGAGGCAAGAGGACTGCCTAAGTCCAGGGGTTCAAGACCAGCCTGAGCAACTTGGCAAGCCCTCATCTCCATATTAAATAATTAAAAAAAAAATTAGCCTGGCATGGTGGTGTGTGCCTGTAGTTCCAGCTACTTGGAAGGCTGAGGCGGAAGGATCGCCTAAGCCCAGTAGCTTGAGGCTGCAGTGACTGTGAGCCTGCCACTGCACTCCAGCCTGGGCAACAGAGGGAGATTCCAACTCAAAAAAAAAAAAGAAATATTTTATAATTTATTTATCCAAACTAAGTCTTTTCTTTTAATAATATTTTGAACTTGAGTAGATCGTGGTGGCTCACTCATGTGTTCCCAGCTACTCATGAGGCTGAGGCAGGAGGATCCCTTGAGTCCACGAGTTTAAGGTAGCAGCAGTGAGTCATGCTCCATTACACCCCAGTCTGGGCAACAGAGCAAGACTTTGTCTTAAAAAAAAATTAACTCATTTTTATTTATTATAAAAACTGATAACTTTCCTAATTTTATATTTCCTTGGCATGTTTATATTTCCTTAACTTTTGTTTTTTTATATTCATGTATTGAAAATGATTTCTTATCACATGCCTTTTCTCTAATGATTCAGATGTTCTATGTCTTGGTTTTAACTCTATTAATAGTTACTACACACATTTTAAAATTTGAACAGGCTTTTTTAAAACATCATCAACAAAGAAGCAATAATACTCATTCTTCCATTTTAAGATAAAACTTTATTCTACCCTCATACTTTCTTTTTACTGTTGTTGGAATAATCCAAAAATTTAATTCCATATCTTATTGCTACTTTAAAATAGGTACCTTTAAGAATTACTTGACCACTCTAACATCATTATTTGAATTATTTGACAGCTGCATTATTTTGTAATAACATTCACAACAATCACTCATCTCGGTGTCCGTTTCATTTTATTATGCTATACTTTCCTCATTCTTGAATTCTTTGTTTTGGTTTATTTCTTGGTTGGTATAATTTTTCAAGGCTTTTTCCCAGGAAGACTATGGGAGCGGTAAATTTTTTCTCATTTCTCGTATTTCTAAGAATTGTCCTCACACATAAATTATAGCTTTGTCATGTTCCTCAAGTAATCCCTTTCCCTCAAAATCTTAGAGCTGTTTTTTCCTAAGGAACTACATTAGTCTGATACTAATTATTTTTTTCTTATACAGACAATATTTTTATTGTTTGAGTGATGTAAGATTTTTTTCCTATATTCTTTATGATTTATCTTTACAGGCTGCCCCTGTGCATTTGTTTCCTATATGTCATCAGTCCTAATGTCTCTCTTTGGTCACCATATTATTCCACATACCAGAAACAAATTTGTCCCGTTGAATTACAACTAAGTAGGTTGGTAAACATAATTTATGTGCCACTTCCTCCAACAAACCTTCTTCTGTTGCTCTGACAATCATTTAAAGTTTATCTGAGTTTGAATCCTAGCTTTGCTGATTGTCAGCTGTGTGACTTTGGGAACATTGCTTAACCTCTCTGTGCTTCAGTTTCCTCAGATCTAAAATGGTATAATGCATACATTATGGGACAGTTTTAAAGATTAAATGAGATAATGGAAGCAAAATGCCTTATTTAACTATATAAAATGAGCACAGTGACTATCTTCTTATAAGGAGCCATTATCTGATCATTGTTATTGCTAATGCTATTCATTGCAATCATAATGTCTGGGTGTCAGTGAATTAGGCAACTGTAACAAAGTCATATTTGTTAAATAAAATTTAACCTAATTTATAACAGCAAGGTAATATTAATGATTGATGTAACAGCCAAAATACTTAGTGCTATATGGTAAATGGTGCTCAGTCTTTTTTTTTTTTTCAGATAGGAGTCTAACCATTATGGCCCAAAATATGCAATGACAATACATTTGAACTGATGTGAACCTGTATGCAGTGATGTGAACAGCATGACATTTCAGCTGGAGAAGGGAGGTAATAGCTGCAAGGATGCCTCATTTTCCTTTTCATAAATCATTAGCCAAGAGGAATGCTTCATGTTTCTACAATACAGCATCACATGTCTACATTACTTTTTTTTCCTGGCAAAATTCCGCCAGACAAATCTGTTTGCTATTCCAAAATGATATGGATATCTTCCCAGAACTGATTTCAGAGAAGAGAATTGAGCATATTCTCAGGTTTTAGAGGATCATTTTCTCCAGTTTGTCATGATCAGATTTTAAAGATACTATTATAAAAGCCTACAGGGAAAAAAAATTCTCTGAGAAATCTCAGTTAAAAATGACCTCATCTGAAAGAAATCCCACTGCCATATGTTTGCTTGGCCTAGATTTCATTCAATAAGGTTTCTTCCTCATACATCCTTCAGAGAAAAACAAAATTAAGAGTAGTGTGGTTGCCAGCCGTCAGATGCCTATGGCCTATGTCAATTTTTAATCAGATCTTGTAAGTGACATTTAACAGGCTCTTGCTTTACAGCCTTAAAATTGTAGAAAGAGCAATCTGATTAGAATTTATAAATGCTAGAGATTTCTTAGTTCCTGCTTTTCTTTCTGTAAAAATATTACCTTCTTTTTTTCCTTAAGGAAATTCAAAGTTCCCCTCATGTTCACAGTCCAATTTTGTTTATTTAAAATGCATGTGCTGCCTTTTTTTCTTGTTTTGATGTTGCCTTTGATGACTTGTTTACATTCTATGCCTGAAAGAAGATTAAGTAGAACTGTGAATATTGAAAATATTTTATAAAATAAATCATTCTTGACTCATAGTGTACATTCAGTGTTGAATGAACATGAAAGGGAGAGACTGCAGGAGAGCATATAAAATCAAAGCATTGGGTAAGCAATGCAAAACTATCACCTCTACTTGAAACTAAAATTATGATGGAGGAGTTTTATGGGTAAAGATTTAATAGCTGAGTGACCACTGTTAATATAATTGTTTTAAATATAATTACCATAAAATTATTTTCTAAAGAACTTGAAAAATGTATACAATATCAACATTGAAAAGTGCTGATAATTACGAAAGCATATTACTGTTACTGCCGGACTGAAGTTTACAAATAATACATCATATTCCAGGTCATAATATAGTAAACTTTTCATCAGAAATTTTCAAGCAGAAATTTTTGGATGTCAATGGCTATCTACTCTCTTGATATAACATCTGATCAGCTATTAAGAGTCAGGATCCATCTGGTTTTAAATTTCTTTTTTATTATTAATAAGGTCATCAGCAGCTTTCCTGGAATGTTCTTTTATATGCTTATAAAGACCTCCATGCCTTTTAAATTTCTCACTTTATTTCTCACCAGAATAATTTGCCTATATAAAATTGATACATCAGTAATAAGGAGCTGCCATACCTTGATAGGTTGGGCTTTCCCACAGGCATTCTGAAGTTGCATAAGTGACTCTAGTGCATTGTTTGTGGAGTGCTTTAAGGAAGTCTGCTGCATTTTTCAGTCACACTCTCCTGGATGCTTTGGTGTTCAGGGGCCTTAACCTAGTAGAGCTATGTTCCATGTATACTACTGAACACTGAGGTTTAAACACGGAGTAGTAATCTGGTATCTTGTTAACTAAGAGAGCCTGAAAAATGTGAAATATGTGTTTTTATTTTTAAAGAAACCAGGGATCAAAAGCTTTCCTTTCAACTGCATTTAATTCTTTTTTATTACTATTAATATAATTATTGCTAAAACAACTTAAAGATAAATCCAGGAGCATAATTTATTAATGATCTATTCATAAGCTATACTCCATTAATGCCAAAATGATCAATAATGTACCTAAAGACTCTCTCTGTCCTCTGTCCTAAAAATTCTAAGTTAAAAAGCATCTTTGCATGCTCTTTAATAAGGATTGAACACAAAGGAGCCAGCTATTGCCTGCCGTCCTCAATGGAATTCTTTCTAATTGCATTTTGAAATTAACTACTAATGAAAGGTGAAAATATATGTAGAGCCCAGGAGACAGACTAAAAAATAAAAGCTGGGACAAGTCACCTGAAGGAATTCAAAAATTTGAAAAATAAGTGCTCTCCAGTGGATTATAGGGATAACATATTCAATAGTACAATATAAAACAAGTGGCTTATGACAAAATTTAGTAATATCCAACAGAATTTAGACCACTGCAGAAAAGGGAATGCATTTTTTACAAAGCGTTTTTATTGTATCCTTTCACTGTTTATATGGGCAACACTGCTGAATGATTGAAGATGACCTTAGGGAGCCCTTGCGCTTCCTGGGAGTGCCAGGATAACAGGCAGTTGCTGGGGAAGAGCCATGTGTGAAGGCCACAGAGAAGAGAACACAGCATGATGCATGAAAGTGGTTAAAAGACATCATGACTATTTGCAGCAAACTGCCACTCTCAAATGTCAAGTACTGAAAAATTAAATGATCCCTGAGGAACATTTCAGAAGATTTATACAAAAGCGCCTTCTTTAAGTTCAAAGAAAGCATTTAGTAAGGGAATTATCAGAATCTCCATTTAGTCTAATGAGCCTTTTCTCAATCAACCCTAAAATGTTATTTTACATTTAAAAACTCCCTTTTCTGTTATTTCATTAATACGTTTTCTGTTGTTCTCTGTTCAGGATGCTTTACAAGATAATCCTTACAAATTATTATTCTTTTCAGATTTGGGGGAAAAATTGAGTTGTAACTTATTAGTGAAAAAATACCATAGCTAGTTTAAAATAATTCTTATATGCAGATATGTTTGTTATATTATTTCTGAAAAAATAAAGTTGTGTAGGTGGCTATACACAATAATGTATTTTTCATGTAAAAACATTAAAAATTTATTCTCGCAATTTTGAAATATACATTAACTATAGTTATAGTTATGCTGTGCTATAAATCTCAAAATTCATATTTTTTTGGTCTAACTGAAACTTTGTACCTTTTAAAAATACTTTTATAGGACTCATCCCCCAAGTACAAGGAATATTTATTTATTCAGTATTTTAAAAACGGAGCTTGTCTTTTCTAGGTGTGTGACCCTGTATAATTCAGTAAATACAGTTAACATCTATTTCTTATCTGTAAAATAAGGGTGACCATATTTATTTTACCTTTTAATATGAATAATAAATGTGAAAGCCTGTGTAAAGTTCTCTACACATATTAAGTTCAATAAGGTTATACCTTTTTGCCTGTCAACTCTGGGCAAGGTATTGTTGAATCTCTCCTAAGCAGTCTGTATTGACTCTGGAGTTTATATGAAAGGTTTTAAAATTAGAAATTATACAAAAGGGAAAAATATTAATAAATTCTGAATAAACTATCTCAATGCTATTAAAGACATATTCTTGTTGAATATGGTATAAAAGAGTTTAAGATGAATGCCTCATCTATGTGGCTTTGTTGAGTTGAGAGAACATAAAATCTGAGATTTTAAGATTATGCAAACTGGTCATCAAATCTAAGTTTGAACTGCAGTCAATATTAATAACCTGTTAATGGTTTTGCTGTTTTCTCAGAAGTATTAAAAAGAGAAATTAAGTTACCTAATTTACATTTGTTTGTTATCTGCTCCCATGAATTTGTTTTTGAAAACTGTCATTTTGCCAGACTCAGTGGCTCAGCCTGTAATCCCGCACCTTTGAGAGGCTGAGGTGAGTGGATTGCCTGAGCCTGCGGGTTCGAGACCCGCCTGGGCAACTTGGCGAGACCTCATCTCTACAATAAATCAAAAATTAGCCGGGCGTGATAGCGCGCACCTGTAGTTCCAGCTACTCGGAAGGCTAAGGTGGAAGGATCGCCAGAGCCCAACAGATCGAGGCTGCGGTGGCTGGGAGCGTGCCACTGTACTCCAGTCTGGGCGACAGAGTGAAACTCCCACTCAGAAAAAAAAAAAAGAAAAGAAAACTGTCATTTTCTGAATTTCTTATATGCAAATGAATAAAGGGCACAATGACTGAAGAAAGAAAGAAACTAATATAGTGAATTTATATCTAAGTATTTTTCTTGCCCTGTTTTCCTCTTTTCACCTTTTCCCTGTTTTTGTGTTTTTATTTTTTTTGATCAGAGACACTGATATTAATTCTTTCAAGTCATAGAAGAGTAGAACCAAATAACGCATATTATTTTTATCTTACACCAGTTGCAGTTCAACTATTAGAATACTGATTGCAGTCTACTTTCTGATTACATATATTAACCCTAGGAAGAGGAAGCAAAAATCTCAATTTTACATCTTTGTGCATCCTGACTTTCCCTATCCAAGACAGAATGTCATGCCTAGCACTTTCATTCACTCAGTAAAAGCCATGTAAAAACAAATCCAGCATTTACAAGGCAAATTCTGGAAGAAAAGAGAGCTACTCAGAGAGTCCCAATGACCCTCTGGTGAGCACACTTTTATAAGGAAACTATTTAAGGTCAAAAAAAGACCCACCAAAAAGAACAATCCCTAAAGGTCATAAAAGTCCAGAAATAACTTATATTCTCTTACTCTCACTACAGCTACTCTTCACTTTATGATGTCCTGATAAACCCATTGTGAGCTGAAAATAGTATAAGTCAAAATAGATTTAATATGCCAAACCTACTGAATAGCATAGATAGCCTAGCCTAACCTAAATGAACTTGGAAGAATTACATTAGCCTACTGTTGGGCAAAATCAGCTCACCAAACCTTACTTTATAATAAAGTGTTGAATAGCTCGTGTAATTTACTGAATAATGTACAATTTGTTGAAATTGTGATGGTCTTACATATTGAAAGTTGAATCACCACAGTCGAGAACCATCTGTTAGTGAGAATGGAAAAGCCTCATAATTCACAGGGTGCAGGTAGCACAACTAAATGGTGCAGTACAATTAACTTTAGACCAAATATTGCTATTTGTCTCACCTCAGAGAGGAAGAAGAAGAGAAGGAGGAGATGCAGACACTAAAAAGGTCAAACTGTTTCCGTGTAAATTAACTATATCCTACAGCAACACTCAAAACATCCAACAAGGTCAAATTCTCAGTGTCTTTTAGCCAATGAAATTTACCAGCTAGGCAAAGACTCAGAAAAATGCAACACTTAATGAGTAAAAAAAATTATATAGGCACACTTTAAAAAATAAGAGACGATAGACAGATGTTAGTAGATTGGGACATTAAAACAGTTACTGAAACTTTTTCTTAGAGCATATTAAGTGGAGATATTTTTTTTTTAAAAAAGAAGATCAAAATCAAACTTGTAGAGAAGAGCTAGTATCTGAGGGGAAACTACTCTGCATTGGATGAACTGCAGGTCAAACACTACATAAGAAATAATCAGTGAACTTTAAGACACAGCAATAGAAACTATCCAAAATGAAAAACAAAGAGAAAAAAGACTGAAAAAAGGATTTAAAAATAGCAGTGAGCTGCAGGACAAAGTCAAGTGGTTTATGTACACATAATTCAAGTTTCCAAAGGAAGGAAGAGGGTGGAGATAGAACCAAAAAAAATACCAAGAGGTAATGACTAAAATTTTTGAAATTAAATGAAAGCAATAAGCCCAAAGATCCTGAGAAGCCCAATACATCTGAAGCACAAAGACATGAAGAAAACTACCTCAAGGCATATCAAAATTAAATTGCTTAGAAACAGATATAAAAAGAAATCTTAAAGGCAGCCAGAGGGAAAAAGAATTACATAAGACTTACAGGGGGACAAATAACCAAAGATTTCATGTCAGAACAGGGCAAGCCAGAAAACAGTAGAGCAATATCTTTAAAGTACTGAAAGAAAAAAAAATGTCAACTAAAATTTTATTCTCAGTGAAAATAATTTTCAAAAAAGATGAAATGAAGACTTTTCCAGAATATAAAAGCTTAACAGTAGACCTGCACTGCAAAGATTTCGATATATATATCTATAGATGAAAGTCTGGATCTGCAGTGAGAAATAAAGAGAACTAGACATGGCAAAAATATAGACAAAAATATCAAAAGATTTTTAGCTTATTTTCAGTGTTTTTTTAAAAGATAATACAAATTTCAAGGCACAAACAATAATATATTTAAATTTTTAACCATATGTAGATGTAACATATACTGTATTACAAAAATGGCAGCAAAGTTAGCTGCAGCCTTCTGATCTCTTGCACGAACTCATTCAACTTACGTCATCTTCTCTATGTCATACATATCCCATCCTTTAGTCAAAAAATATAAAAAGGAAAAAATATGCACTAATTCAAAAATTATTTTTACATAGATTTGGTTTTATTGAAGATCTAGAGATAGGCGAGTAGGTTTTGTGATGTGTGGTCCAGCAAGACAGTCAAAAACAACAAAACAACTTTTGTTTCTTTTTTCTTTTACACTTTTGTTGAGGTATCATTGGCATATAAACACTGCATATATGTAGAATGCACAATTTCATGAGTTTGGTTATGTGTGTATTCCTGAAAAACTATCCCCACAATCAAAATAAGAAAGGCATTCAAAGAATGAGTTTGTTTATGCAGGAGCCCAGAAGGCATCTTTGTCAACTGACCTAAAAATGTGCAGAGAACAGAAGGTAGAATTAATGGCCTTAACACATTTTTATACATATTAAGGAGTGTAGCCCCCAATTGACCAATGGATTATTTAACATAGATTTCAGTTATTTTCTATATTTTTTTCAATAAGAAACAGAATCTTCTTTCAATTTTCAAGTATTGTGATGACTCTGAGATTTTACCCTGCTTACAAGCCAGCAAGTTAGCCCGCCACAGTTATATGGAGCTGGCAGAAGCAACAGCCACCTAGATTTGACCACTCAAGGCATTGCAAACAGCATGAGCATCAGGACAATTTGTTGCAGTTTCTGGAGTTCCATTTTTCAAGGACAACACAGATGCAGAAAACACCTGCATACAGTGTGGGTCACAATACAGGAAAGAATCCCTGAGTTTCAGGAACTCAAATATTTTATTACAAGCAAAAAAGCATGCCAACCCTTTACTCCAGAGGGAGTAATATCTCTGTCTTCCAAGGCTGTTCCTACAAACATCCAGAACAATGATTAGTTGGTGCCTCTGCTCACAAGATGTTAAGAAACATAAGGCAATCATATTGTGTCCCAACAAAATCCAGCCTTCACTCTACATCATCTTGACTTCTGGTGAAGTTTTTTATGAGTACACTTTCCATCACCCCATCCATCATTCTGATTAATATGACTCACAGAGGCTTAAACCAAATCCATCCCATTTGTCCCATACATTTAATTAACACTGCTATCACAGGATGAAGGTAACCAGTACTCCTGACCTCAACCAGGGTCCAAGGGTCCTTGACTCAAATAGCTTAACAAATGCCATAAACACTTAGGGTCTACCTTAGAAAGTGTGTTAGTCTTCTAGGGCTACTGTAACAATGTACCACATATTAGATGGCTTAAACAATGGGTATTTATTTTCTCACAGTTCTGGAGGTTGAAAGTCCAAGATCAAGGTGTCAGTAAGCTTAGTTTCTTCTGAGGCCTCTCCCCTCGGCTCAATGGTGGCTGTTATCTTGCTGTGTTTTCATATGGTCTTTCTTCTGGGCTTATGCTGCCTTGGTGTCTCTCTCTCTCTCTTCTTGTAAGGTTACCAGTCATATTGCATCAGGGCCTCATCCTAATAGCATTATATTAACTTAAGTTTGAGATCAAGGTGTCAAACAGAGTTAGTTTCTTCTGAGAATCTTTTTTCTTAGCTTGCATGATGGCTGCCTTCACATGGTCTTTTTTCTGTGTGTATTTGTGTCCCAAGCTCCTTATTTGATGAAGACCACTGCTATCTTGGATTTAACTTAATCACCCCTTTACAAACTTTATCTCCAAACATTCTGAGGTATTAGGGGTTAGGGCATCAACATATGAATTTTGGAGGAAGACATTTCAACCCATACTATGTAGTGAGCAGGCTTTCTATATAAATTTTTGTATTGACCTTTCCACCTGGCTTAAGGTATTACTCCAGGTACAGCAGGAGGTATATGTGATTGTAGAGTCTACATTGGCCTATAAGAATAATGCTATCTTCTATAGCAATCCTGGTCAGTGAGGTGAGACTAACCAGAATTCCCTCCAGGGTTCAGCTCAAGTCAGAGCCAAATTTCTCACCATTTTTTCTAAATGACTGGCTCCTTTGATAGGGATCATTGCCAACAGAAGCCATGTAAATAATAAGTCAGTGATCCCTCCAGGAAGCTCCCCAGAGTAAGCAACAGTAACCTCATGTTGGAAGGAACTCCACAGTCATCTGAGGACTACATGGTCTACTGATGGTATTTCCTTAAACAACAGTCAGTCTAATTTGACTGCCTCAGAGGTAGAAGAGGCTGTGTTTTCTGAAGGGAGGCAAATGATTCCACCCAAAGAGTTCAGTCCCAGAGACACATGTGGTGACCCTGGAAAGAAAATGAAATGTTGTTGACAGTGTTTGGCCTTTCCATCAAATGGGGGTGCACATATTAAGAGTGCCTCCAGAGTGGTCCCATAGCCTCAGGACGGACCTTAGGATTTCCGGTTGAGATTGAATAATTGAGTCTAGTCCTTTGTATTTGGAGGGACTGCGTGAGGGCAGTCAGTCCAAGCAGTCATTTTGCCTTATTTTACAAGCTGGGTGGGATTTGTGTGCTCCACAGAATGAGTAACAGCTACAGGACATCTGGTGGTGGTGACAGATGTTTTGCATGGAAGATGTAGGAGCTGGGGCCATCCTCTGCTCTTTCCTATAATCTTCTTAGTAGGATTAAGAGGAATGATGATCAAATTGTAATCAAAGCTGTCTGGCAGAGGATGGCAGGCCCAGTAGTGTGCTGTATTTAATTGCAACAATTTGAAAGTGCCACCCAAGTTGTTTCTCATTCATGAGAAAGCCTCCAGGGCTGATTCTGAAAGAAAAAAAAAGGATGATTAATGTCCTTCCCTTCTCTGTATTTTCTGGGGTCTGAGTAATTCCTTTTCCAGGTACTGAAGTTATTGTTTTCCCTCTATTGCCACAAAATTATCTCATTCCAGTAGCTATAACTTTACCATTTTCCACTCATTTCTTAATCACACCTAGACCTTTTATGGCAGGAGCATTTTTATAAAACTCACAGGGACTCATTGTGTTCTCTGCTTTGGGTCTCACAGATCTCTATAGAAGAACTCAACCAGCAATGTATTTAACTAGTTGGTCACTATTTTTATGATCAAGGACCATGTCAATCCAACAGGAGAATCCAAATAGCTGGGCCAGCATTGAGTATGAATTCACTAGGCCCCTTTTGTCTGAGTTGAACCTGGCAGTTTTACGATTAGGCCAACCTGAGATTGTAATTAGGGAAAAGAAGGATGCATCATACCCAGGAAAAATCAGGTTGAAATCCAAAATTTTCAAAATTGTTCCCTAGAATACTCGTTTCATTCATAATGATTATTATCCATTGTATTAGTTTCCTACGATTGCCATAACAATCATCACAAACTTGGTGATATAAAGCAGCAGAAATTTATTATTTTAGTATTCTGAAGGCTAGAAGTACAAAATCAAGGTGTAGGCAGGGCCATGCTCTCTCTGAAGTATTAAAGAAGAATTTTTCATTACCTCGCCCAGCTTCTGGTGGCTCCTGGACTTGTTGACTTATGGCAACATAATTCCAATCTCTGCCTCCATTTTCACATAGCCTTCTCTCTGTGTCTCCATGTGTCCAAATCTCCCTATCTTTTCTCTTATAAAAATTCTAGTCATTGAATTCCAGGATGATTTCTTCCCCAAATCCAGAACTTATTATATCTGCAAAAACCTTTTTTCCTAATAAGGTCACATTCCAAGGTCCCAGGTAGATATTAATTTTGTAGAAACATGATTCAACCCACTATATTCAGGAAAAGGACAAGAGAAAAATAATACCTTTCAAGAGACAGCCACATTCAGTGACCAATCTGCCTTATAAAGATGTGTGGGCCAGAAGAGGTAACAGATGTAAAATCAGAAATTATTTGAGTTGAATTTTGAAAAGTTCAGTTAAAAATCAACAATATTAATTTGGTTTACCCATCAGAAAGTGAGGCTCAGGCATTCAGAGGAACTGCTATGAACTGAAAGCCCCCATTGAGCTGGCGACTGTACTTCAGGAGTCTAAGTAAGAGATCTGGTTTCTCTCAAAGGGATAGTTGTAACTTTTTATTATAAAGCTGAGATGATGCTGGAGTCAGGCCAGTTGTGTTCTTGGCTATTCCATTTCCATTCCATTTGACAAGAGATATTGGGCCCTTCTTACCTTCTCAGTCAGAGTCCAAGTTGACCCATCCTGAAGTAATACTATTAGACCAGAGAGTCATGAGGCCTCCATAGGCCAGGGCAGTTGAAGGAAACTGCTAGGGGAGGGAGGGGCATACCTCATTAACAGGGGTACCTGCATGACCAATGTTTGTATACCTAACCCTGAATTGTACCCCACATCTTTATAATAAAATTTTTTTTAAAAAGATCCTGTGGCAGACTAATAGCTGCTTTCAAAATTGGTTTCCCTGAGAACCAGTGTCATGGAGGAGATAAATACAAAACCTCAAAGGATGCTTCTTCACCCCAAAGGGTGAAGGTTGCCTTCCATGGGCAGAGGCTGCCATCCTCAAAATAACTAGTCAAGAAACATAGCTCAAAGGAATCACTAAGTTGTGAAGCACCAAAGATTTTTCCTTTTAATTAGAAGACTCCCCTGTGGCACTTACAGGGCAGGAATATACAGGCATGCAGTGTATTAGTTCTTTCTACCCATCTACACATTCAGATTGGAATCTACAGTAATAGAAAATAAAGTTGGTATCAAACAAAAAGTCCTACAATGTAACATTAGCTTCCAATCACTTCCGTAAAACTTTCCCCAGACTCTATCAGTTAAATTTGGGTGTCCCTCCTTACACGGGACAGGATAGGATGGAGACTCAACTGCCTGTCTTCAACAAATCCATACAAGTTTGAGTCCCTCCCATTTCTGAAGTTCTCCAGCATACTGCTACAGGTACATGTGGCCTCTAAGACCCTTTAGGTACAAGGAGACCTCAGTGCCCACTCTAATCATCTTTCTCCTTAAAGTAGCTGAGGTTAACTTAAGGGAGAAAGGGCGGGATCAGGGAAGTGGAGGGAGAAAGAGGCTTTACACAAGTAAGGAAGGTGTATTTGTATTCAGTTTCAAACAGTACAGAGGCTGCTCACATATCAATCAAACCAACTCCTAATGTATTAAGTCCACCTAAAGCCCTATATGAGGCAGTAAGGTCATTACTGATGTCATCTAGCTCAGCTTTGAGGACTCCCTCACTTAGCGACCACAGCCACATGACTTCTGCCTAGAGCTGCAGGTTTGTGCCCTTTGTCTTGGGCTTGACTCAAACAGCGGCAACTTTTTTTTTTTTGAGTTGGAGTCTCACTCTGTCGCCTAGACTGGAGTGCAGTGGCCGCTCCCGGCCACCGCAGCCTCGACCTGCTGGGCTCCGGCGATCCTTCCGCCTCAGCCTTCCGAGTAGCCGGAATTACAGGCACGTGCTACCACGCCCGGCTAATTTTTTTATTTTATTGTAGAGATGAGGTCTCGCCTGCCCAGGCGGGTCTCGAACCTGAGGGCTCAGGCAATCCACTCACTTCACTTTGAGATTTCCCTTAGACAAATGCCTATGGGAAGTCATTAAATAAGGCACTGACTAGTATTTCAGATCTTACTGCTTTGAACTGGAGTTATAATACTGATGAAAGTGAAATGCTGTAGAAGAAGACACTGACACAAAGGGATCTAGAGAAAATTTTTTTTTTTTCTTTCTATTTTTTAAAATTTTATTTATTGTAGAGACAAGGTCTTTAGAGAAATTCTTATGGTTAGACGTGCTACCCTACAAACCTTCCCTACAAACCTTCCCATTTTTTAAAAAGTATGAAAACATGAGAGGGTGTCACAACAACATAGCAGCTAAAGTCTTGGATTCAGATGCATGTCTTTAAAAAGTTGCTGCTAAGCCGGGCTCGGTGGCTCAGCCTGTAATCCCGCGACTTTGGGAGGCTGAGGTGAGTGGATTGCCTGAGCTCGCGGGTTCGAGAACCACCTGGGCAGCGAGACCTCATCTCTACAATAAATCAAAAAATCAGCTGGGCGTGAAGTCTTCCCACCCAGAGGAGAGTTAACAAAAACCATGATCCTAGCTGGCCTTCAGTCATCTTCCCCAATTCTTTCTCATGAACAGCCAAAAAAAAACAGAGGACCATTTATTGTCCAGTGGACCATACAACCTGGTCAAGACATTTGCTACTGATTCCAATGGATTTGTCTCAAATCTTATTAATCAGCCCACAGAGCCCCAACTTTCCTCTTCTAGAAAGCAATGTCTCTACCACTGTCCCATCTACATCACAAATTGCCAAAAACTCTGAACGACATGAGAGTTTATACTACTTACAAGCTAAGTTCGTTTGTCACAGTTTGAGAGAAAAAGGACTTGATTACTCAATGGCACAGGCACAGCAAGTCACCAGTATAACAGAATATTTGTGCAACTTCCTCGATCTCCAGTTTCTACAGGGTGATCAGAGCAGAGCCAGGTGATACCTACTTATGCAGTGGTTTGCATTATAAGAGACAAAGCTTCAGTTCGGAGAACTTGAAAATGTATAGTGAGTGATAAACACACATGCTCTTTTCCCCAAAGAGAAACTATCTCTGTCTTTCAAGGCTTATAAGTAATGCAGAAAATGTGAGTGACCCATAGAGACTTGTCTTATAATACCAACACCCAATCTATATTTTATTTCTTGTCCCAAAGGTGAAATATTTGTTTGTGATTTTTTTTAAGTAGATATAGACCCGGCACAGTGGCTCACACCTGTAATTGCAGCACTTTGGGAGGCTGAGGCAAGAGAACTGCTTGAGCCCAGGAGTTTGAGACCAGCCTGTGCAACATAGCAAAATCTCTACAAAAAAAAAAAAAAATTAGCTGAGCATGGTGATGCACACCTGTAGTCCAAATAGGCTGAGGTGAAAGGATCCTCTGTGTCTGGGAGGTTGAGGCAGTGGTGAACCGTGATCGGGCTGTTGCACTCTAGCTTGGGTGGCAGAGTGAGACCCTGACTCAAAACAACAACAAAAAAAGTAGATGTACCTATAATTGTTTTTGGGAAATAACATCCATAATGGGTAAAATAATAGATTATCTTTCAATGTGTCTACACTACATTATGTGACAGCATAAGTGAAGTGTAGTGAGACAAATTGGAAACTTTTAAAAAATTAGATGTCATCAAAACAAACAAGGGGAGTTCAAGCACAGAAAAGAGAAGGAATGTATGAGATGGATTAGTAAGCAAGCAATAGATATTACAGCTTTGTCGGGGAGTAAAAATCTGGGTCCAAATGTGACAGAAATTACTGAATTTAAGCCAAGACATATAGGATGGGGAAAGAATTCTAGTCAATGTGTAAGGAAAAATAACATGATTTACCATAAATCATTTGAAAGAAAGCTCAATTGTTTCTCTTTTTTAAAAAAAAAAAATGAAGCTTATTATCTACAACTCAATGAGAGTTGACCTCTGAATTTGTTTGCAAAGTGATAGTCGATTAAACACTTCAGCAGCTAAATTCCAGCTAGTTTCATATTGCCATTTAAAAATCTAATAAATCTAATGTAATAATAAATAAGATATCAAAATACACTTTCTTTAAAACACACACATTTACACTTTGATATGCAGATTCTTACAAACTCCTAATATATTAATTCTACACAAAACCCTATATGAGGCAGTAAGGTCAGAATATTAATAAAACTTGTTAATCATTAATATAAAATGATTAGTTCTTCTGCCTTATAAACAGAGTAAATACTATTTTCCTGAGATAATAAAACTGAGATCCAAAGATGCTTACCAGGTCTAATTTCTCTGGTAGTTAATCCAAAAGTTCAATCAGAGTTTTAAAAATCCTGTAAAATCAAGTTTATAATCTCACCAGTTTTTAAGCATGAATTACTGTATATTAATATGTACATTAAATTATTACCTCATTGTTCATATACTTATGCATTATTTTTTTCATTAGCCCCATGACAGCTGTGTCAAATGTACAAGGACTGTTTAAAAATCTATTTTACATTAGTGCTTTATGGAACAAGAAAATAAAAACACAAATGTATTTTAAATGTTGAATACTTCACAGCAATTTCACCAGCTCACATATGAAACATTTCTCTGTAAACAGCTACTTTTATATTACATCAATTAGTAAACATCTTTATCATAAATTATGAAGTACATTTTTCTCAAAATTTAAAAATGAATGTTTTGTATGTATTTCTGAGGTCTTATAAAGCATACAAAGACTAAATCTGAGTCTGTAATTTGGTTTTTAAAAATTCCATGCTTAAAATATTTACTTTTAATTATTGTTTCACTACACAAATTTCTCATGACTATTTTGTAGCAACACTGCTCATTTGGATAAAAATCTAAAGAAATCATTTTAAGTTTTCAGGTAACCTGAACTTGCCCTTTTAACTTTTTAATTCAACTCATATTTGCCTTAGAATTGTCTTTCCTAAAATCCGTACTGATATTGATGCCATCATAATTTTTTTCAAGCATTGTTTTTGTTTGTTCGTTTGTTTGGGTTTTTTTGAATTGGAGTCTCACTCTGTCACCCAGACTGGAGTGCAGTGGCTGCTCCCTGCCACCGCAGCCTCGACCTGCTGGGCTCCCGCAATCCTTCCGCCTCAGCCTTCCAAGTAGCCGGAATTACAGGCACGCACTACCATGCCCGGCTGATTTTTTTTGATTTATTGTAAAGAGATGAGGTCTCGCCAAGTTGTCCAAGCGGGTCTCGAACCTGCGAGCTCAGGCAATCCACTCACCTCAGCCTCCCAAAGTGTGGGATTACAGGCTGAGCCACCGAGCCCAGCTTAAAGCATTGTTTTGGACATGTCACTGTCCTGTTCCTAAACTTGGAATGGTCCGTTTGGGCACGTGTGCATATGAGCACACTCGCACCCCCTCCCCCACATACACACTTTATGTAAACCAGGTAATAAGAGTCTTCCTATTACCAGAAAGACTACTTAGTATCCAGAAATGAGCCTCTACTTCTTACAAAGGGAAGACGTTTCCTAAAGCTGCTTCACATACTTGTCTTCTTTGCACATGCCATTCTCTTCTGGAGTACACTCCTGTAGCCTCCTCATTTGCACCAAGACTTTTGTCACCTCCACCAAAACTGCTCTTTTAAAGGTTGAAAATGACCTGTGTGTTTCAGATCCCAATAGTCATGTCACAATTCTCACCTTATTGAAGTCATTAGAAGCACTGACACAATTAATCACCCTTCCTCCTTAAACACCTTCTCCTCTTGTGTTCTGAGACAGCTCACACTCCTAGGTCTTTCCTTTTTCACTTATAGCTCTTTCTCAGTCTCCTTTGCTGATTTCTCCACATGTCCCCAACCTCTATATTTTGGAGTGCCCCAGGCTCAGTCCTGACCCTCTTCTCCACTAGCACTCACTCCTTAATGATTGCTCCAGTTTCATGGCTTTACATGCTACACATATACTGACAACTTCTGTATTCATCACCCAAGCCTGGATTTATCCCTGTAATGTCCGAATTGTACATGCATTTGCCTACTTGGTCCAATGTTTGATAATCTATTATCTTCTACTTAGATGTTAAATAGATTTCTCAAACTTAATGTGTTCTAAATAGAAAGCTTGATCTCTCTTTTTAAAATGGTTCTTCCAAGTTTTCCTCAAATTAATAAATGAATATTCCACCATTCCAATTTCTCAGGTCTCAGTCCCTAAGGTCATCTTTGACTCATCTCTTTCTCTCATACGCTACATCTGTTTCACTGGCAAATTTTTTCATATCCTTGTCTGTTGATATGAAATTTCAAGATACCATTCTCTCTGCCTGTCTCTCCCTCTTTCTCTCTCTTTAGAAGTATTAAATATTCATCTAACTGATTTCCCTGATCATTTATCTCCCCTAATGGCTTCTTGTCTCATTCACAGCAAAAAGAATTCTCAAAACTGTCTCCTGGGACTTCTACAATTTAATCCCCCAACTCAGTGATCACAAACATACTACATTTTTGGTGGTTCACCCTAACTGTCCCTATAGTAATTAAGCTGGACTTTAAACAGAGGGTGAAGTTCTAATAATTAGATAAGGAACCATGGGAAAGAAGAGGCTGCATTTTAAATAGGCATTCTCACTTTTCAAAGAACATTTGAGTAGAGACCCAAGGGAGGTGAGGGAGTATAATGTAGCTCTCTGGGCAAGGATGTTCCCACTATGGGAACAGTGAGCACAGAGACTCTGGGGCAGTTTGAAGAAACGAGAGGTGTCTAAAGGCTAAAAGGTCAATCTAACATCCCAGGTAGAAAGTATCAAAGGTTCTATTTTGGTGTAAATAGGAATTTAAAAGATAAAACAGTAAGAAATGATGTAATGAAAACATTATTGCATTAACAAACATGTTGAATAACTTCTCTGGGCAAAGCACTTTCCTAGACATAAGAGATATAGTTAGACCAAATTGGTACCTGTTTGCATAGAATATATATTGAACAATAGGATTTGGCAATTGTTTTGATGTCTTGATCCAACAGAAAGGGTATTAAAATGAGATTTGAACTTGGGTGGCAGTTCACGATCATAGTTGTTTATGAACTAAAATGCACACAGGACTCTTGAAAGTTCTTAGAAACTTCCTTAGAGTTTAGAAGCTCATCAACAAGAAGCTCATCGAGAGGGGTTCCTAGACAGACATGTAAATCAGGCAATACACTCCGTTTAAAAGTGGTAGAAGAACACACCGGGAGCACAGACAGTTAGCCCTGGGTTAAAATCCCATTTCTGACACCAAATCTCTTTAGGCTTCAATTTTCTTATCTGAAAAGTGGGAATAATGATTGTACCTTCATTATAAGGTTATTGTGAGGCTTTCGGTAAAGCACTTCACATGATACTCGTTATAAAATTCTATGTTTATATAGCAGTTAATATGTGTAGAGAGATTTAAACAATCTAAAGATTTTCTGAGAAACTACTACTACTGACAAGGAGGCTCACATAATATACTTCTTGCCAAAATTTTTATAATAACCTAGCGAATCAATGCTTGCATAAGGCTTTGTTTCATTGTTTAATGGAATGGGCTAGAAACCAAATAATAGTCGACTTTTCATTATATTTATTTCCAAAATACAATATTCTTCTTCCATCACACATGAAAATAGAGAGGAAAGGATTTATTACATAATCTAAAAATTTATTTAGATAATTTAAGTGGAAGAAAGTCCAGTGCTGAGAAAGTGATTTGTGACAGTCAGCATTACCCATCGCTGTGATTATTCACAGCCTTCACCCTCAAAAATACTGATAGCACTATAACATGCTCAGTTTTATAGAAAGATATGTGTTAATAATTCTTGAAATTAATTTTTTTATATTGTGAAAATCCATTATGAGTAAGGGAAAAGCACTATCATCATATTAATAAATATTTTCTAAGATAAAAAATCAACACAGTGATATAATCATCACCTTTCCAGAGCAAGCAATTGAAAATAGGCAGCTCAGTGAGTTAAAAATACAAGATGACAGTATGGGTCCTGAACAGATAGCAGTCATACATCAACTTAAGTTAAATGCAGGACTTTTAAAAAAAATTAACCATCACATCTAGTTTGTTTGTTGGTTTAGTTGGGGTCTCACTCTGTCATCCTGGCAATGTCACAGCTCACTGCAGCCTCAACTTACTGGTACTACTATGCCTGGCTAATTTGTTGAAATTTTGTAGAGGGGTCTCACTGTGTTGCCTACAAGTTTTGATCTCCTGGGCTCAAGTTACCCTCTGGCTTCAGCCTCCAAAAATGATGGGATTACAGGTGTGGCCCACCACACCCAGCCTAAATGCAGACATTTTTGTTAAAGCATCTAAAGATGCTGAATTTTGGGTCAAGATAATGAACTTCATCCCACATGAAAGATATATTATGTGGCAGAAAATTAATTGTCAAAAGAGAAACAACCTATAACAATGAAGAGAACTGAAGATGAACAGGGGAGCTAATAAATAAGATATATTAGCCAATTTCTAGAATTCAGAAAGTAGAGATAAACATGGGAGGTTGTCACAGCCTGGAAGAATATGCTCAGAGCGCCTGACACAATTGCGGTTTTGTCAAATTTTAAAATTTTTTGCAGTATACAAAATTTGAAATTATGATTAAACAATAAAGATAAATGTCGTTTATATTTTCTTATAATATGCTATATTTTTAATTTTAAAAATTCTCCACTTTCAAGGGTTTGCTGTCATATGAAAATACCTTTATTTTCGGCAAAATACAAAATTTCATATTTAAAATAATTTTTTAAAAAACTTTGAGGCCACTTTATATTAATCTGACTTTCATTTCTTTCTATTTTTTCATTAGTTTAATATTCACTGTGTTTGGATTCTGAAATGTCCCCAGGATTTTTTTTTTAATTAAATGTTATTTTATTATAGAGATATAGGGTACAAGTAAGGATTAATTACACAAGTAGACTGCATGCAAGTGAAGTATGGGTTTCCAGTTGGTCCTTACTCCCCCTGGTATAGGACCAGGTACCCCTTCTGTTGTTACATGTCTCCCCTCCTGCCCTTCCTCCCATGGCAGTGCCCAGCAACTACTGATCACTTCCTTCTGCTAATGGGATTAATGTTCAGGCCCCACTGATGAGTGAAAACATGTGGTATTCAGTTCTTTGTTTCTGTGATAGATTACTAAGAATGACAGTCTCCAACTTCATCCAATTCACTGCAAAATCCATGGGTCCTTCTTCTGTATGGTTGAACAATACTCCATTACGTATACTATATCTTCTTTACCTAGTTCACTTTTGATGGGCAGTAGGGTTCGTTTGCTATTGTGAATAGTGCAACTATAAACATGCATGTGCAGGTGTCTTTTTTGTAGACAATTTATATTCCTCCCAGCATATTCCCAGAGGGGGGATTGCTGGATCGTATGGAAGGTCAATTTTTAGTTCTTTTAGGAATCACCACACTGCTTCCCATAGAGATTGAACTAGCTTGCACTCCAACCAACAGTGTAGAAGTGTTCCCTTTCCTCCACACCAGTGGTAGCATCTGTTGTTTTTTGTTTTATTAATGATGGTATCCCATTGTAGCTTTAATATGCATTTTTCAAATGATTAGTGAGGCTAAGCATTTTTTCATGTATCTGTTGGCTTGTTGCATGTCTTCTTTTGAAAAGTGTCTATTCATGTCCTTTGCCCACTTTTTAATAAGGTTGTTGGGTTTTTTTTCCTTTCACTTCATTTAATTTCCTTGTAGATTCTGGATGTTAGGCCATTGTCAGATACATAATTTGTAAACATTTTTTTCCCCATTCTGTGGGTTGTCTCCCCATTCTTTTGATGACATCTTTTGCTGTGCAAAAGCTTTTCAGTTTGATGAGGTCCCACCGGTCTATCTTAGCTTTTGTGACATGAGCTTTTGGGGATTTGGTCAAGACTTTGTTGCCTGCTCTGATATGCATACGAGTATTTCCTACATTTTTTTAGAATCCTTAAAGTTTGAGGTTTTACATTTAGGTCTTTGATCCATTTAGAGGTGATTTTTGTATATGATGATAGGTAGGGGTTCAGTTTCATTCTTCTGCATGTGGTCAGCCAGTTGTCCCAGCACCACTTGCTAAATATGGTCTCCTTTCCCCAGTGGTTGTTATTGGTGACTTTGTTGAAGATGAGTTTGTTAAGAGACGGGGTTTTTGCTTTCAGAATCTCTTTCCTGTTCTACGTGTCTGGTTACTATTGGTCTATGTACCTGGTTACTGTAGCCTTGTAGTGAAGTTTAAAGTCTAAAAGTGTGATATCTCCCACTTTGTTCATTTTGCTGAGGATTGCTTTGGCTATTCATGCTCTTTTTTGTTTCCATATGAATTTCTGTATTGTCATTTCCAGGTCAGTGAAAAACCATGTTGGTAATTTGATGGGTACTGCACTGAATCTGTAGATTGCCTTGAGTAGGATGGACATCTTGACAATATCGATTCTTCCGATCCATGAGTGTAGAATCCTTTTCCATTCGTTTGTGTAAGCCTTGATTTCTTTGAGCAGCATTTTGTAGTTCTCATTGTAAAGATCTTTTGCTTCTCTGGTTAGGTAGAAACCAATGTATTTCATTTTTTGTGACTATTGTGAATGGGATTGTGCTTTTTACTTGATTCTCTATCTGCTTGTTGCTGTTGTATAGAAATGCAACTGTCACCAGGCTCGGTGACTCAGTCTGTAATCCCAGCACTTTGGGAGGCTGAGGTGAGTGAACTGCCGAGCCCGTGGGTTTGAGACCCACCCAGGCAACTTGGTGAGACCTCGTCTCCAGAATAAATCAAAAATTAGCCGAGTGTGGTAGCACATGCCTGTAGTTCCAGCTACTGAGAAGGCTGAGGGGGAAGGATCGCCAGAGCACAGCAGGCTGAGGCTGCAGTGGTCAGGAGTGTGCCACTACACTCCAGTCTTGGTGACAGAATGAGACTCCAACTCAAAAAAAGAAAAAGAGAGCCGGGCTGAGGCGGACGGATTGCCAGAGCACAGCAGGCTGAGGCTGCAATGGTCAGGAGCGTGCCACTACACTCCAGTCTTGGTGACAGAGTGAGACTCCAACTCAAAAAAAGAAAAAGAGAGCCGGGCTCGGTGGCTCAGCCTGTAATCCCACGCCTTTGGGAGGCTGAGGTGAGTGGATTGCCTGAGCCCGTGGGTTCGAGACCCGCCTGGGCAGTGAGACCTCATCTCTACAATAAATCAAAAAAATCAGCTGGGTATGGTAGCACATGCCTGTAATTCCGGCTACTTGGAAGGCTGAGGTGGAAGGATCGCCGGAGCCCAGCAGGTCGAGGCTGCGGTGACCGGGAGTGGCCACTGCACTCCAGTCTGGGCGACAGAGTGAGACTCAACCAACTCAAAAAAGAAAAAAAGAAAAAAAGAAATGCAACTGTCTTTTGCACATTGATTTTGTACCCTGAAACTACCAATGCTGATTATCGGAGCAAGGAGGCTTTTGATAGACTCCCTAGTGTTTTCAAGATATAGAATCATATCATCTGCAAAGAGGGATAGGATAACTTCTTTTTTTCTTATTGCCCCTGATTTTCTTCTCTTTCTTTCCTTTTCCTTTTTCTTCTCCTGTTGGCTAGGACTTCCAACGCTATGTTGAACAGGAGGTGTGAGAGTAGGCATCCTCATCTTGTTCCCATTCTTAGGGGAAATGCTTTCACCTTCTGCCCACTGAGCAAAATGTTGACTGTATAATAAATTATAGATGGCTGTTACTGTTTTGAGGAATGTTCCCTTTATTCCTAGGTGCTCAAGGCTTTTATCAAGAAGCGATGCTGGATTTTGTCTAATGCTTTTTCTACGTCTAATGATATGGTCATGTGGTTCATCTGTTGATGTGCTGAATCACATTTATGGTCTTGCAAATGTTGAACCAGTCCTGCATCCCAGGAATGATGCCTACCTGATCATGTTGGACGATCCTTGAGATTGGAATACTTTCAATAAGATTGGTATCAGCTCCTCCTTGTATGTCTTATAGAATTCATCTGGGAAACTGTCTGATCAGGGTGTTTTGTTTTGTTTTGTTTTTGGTGAGAAGATATCTTATGACTGAGTCAATTTCCCGGATTGTTTTTCATCTGTTTAGATTTTCAATTTCCTCTTGTTTCAAGCTTGGGGGATTGTGTAAGTCAGAAAGTACTCCATTTCCTTTAGTTTTTCTAGTTTATTTGTATACGGGTTTTTATAGTAATCACTAATCATCTTTTGAATTTCTTCAGGATCAATTGTGACTATACCTTTTATGTTTCTAATTGTGTTTATCTTGGCTTTCTTTCTCTTTTTTTAATCAGTCTGGCTGGGGGAACTGTCAATATTATTTATCCTTTCAAAGAACCAGCTTTTGGTCTTGTTGATCCTTCCTATGACATTTTTGTCCTCTATGTCCTGCAATTTACCAGCATATTTTTCTGTGAGACCTACTCGTTAGCTCTGCCTACCAGGAAGGCCTTGTGGAGCCTCTCTCAGATGAACACTGGAACTTCTGGATCCATCCTTCACATTTCAAAATACTTTTCCCAGACTTTCCACCTTTTATAATGTGGCACAGTGGACTAGGAGCTTGTCCAGACTTACTCTAGTCACTAATTTAGTAGCTCTCTGTGTTTATTCTCTTATTGCTAAATCTATTTAATAATGATTTATTTTAATTGAAGTAATCACATTTTTAATTCTGATAATTTTTTAAAAAACAATTGTGTTGTTTTCCTTGATGGTTTGTTCTATGGATGTGATATTCTATTATACTTATCCAAAGGTATTATTTGATTTATTTTAATGTCTTCTTCTGTTTCCTTTATTAACTCTGTTCATTGGGATTTGTTCTTTGTTGGTTTCAACAATTCTTGATTTTCTGTTTATTTTTGAAAAACAAATAAGTAAGGCCTACACTTAAATACTTTTTGTAGCAAGACTGTGTTATAAAACCCCTAGTAGATTAGACTGAGGATAAATATAATTCTAATTACAAGAGCCCTCCAGTAATTGTACTTTAGTTATCCAAATGAATAAGTTGTTTCTGGTGGAGAGACTAGGCCATCCTCCTGGTAAACCAAAAGTAATTATTTAGAGCATTAATTCTCAAACTTAAAAGTCATAATATGCAAGCAATCCCCAATTATTAAACCAGAACGTTTGGGGGTACAATTTGAACTTTATTATTTTTTTCAGTTCCCCAGTTGATTCCAATGTGTGGCCAAGTGTGAGAACCATCCCATAGAGCACTGTCTGCTTCTCTAGTACCCCACATGCTCTGGAAGCCCCCCTGCCAGAACTCTCCTTTTGGTGTGCTAATCTCACCTCTGTGTCAATGCAGGCATCATCCATCCTAAGAAAGGGAAATTAGCCCTCCTGTTCCACCCTATTTAGTTACTTTTTTCCAGATTCTACAGTCTCTGACCTTGGAATTATTCCAAACGTCTGGCAGGAAAACTCCATGTTTTGTTGCTCTCTGTAGTTGGGGACTTCAACACTCCACTCTCAATGTTAGACAGATCATCTAGACAGAAAATCAACAAAGAAACATTGGCTTAAACTGCACTTTAGGCCATATGGACCTAACAGACAGCTCTACAGAAAATTTTATCCAACAGCTGCAAAATGCATGTTCTTCTCAACAGCACATGGAACATTCTCAAGGATGAACCATATGTTAGACCACAAAACAAGTCTCAACAAATTTTTAAAAATCAAAATCATACCAAGTATCTTCTCAGATCCTAATGAAATGAGACTAGAAGTCAATAAGATGAAGAATTTTGGAAATTGTGCAAATATGAGGAAGTTAAACAATCTTCTCCTGAACAACCATTGGGTAAAGGAAGAAATTAAAAAGGAAATAAAAAAGTTCTTGAAACAGATGAAAACGAAAGCATAACATATCAAAACCTATGCAATGCAAAAAAAGCAGAGTGAAGAGGGAGGGTTATAGCAATAAATGCCTACATGAATAAAAGTAGATTTTATATACACAATCTAATGAGGCACCTGGAAACTAGAAAAGCAAGAACAAACCAAACCCCGAATTAGCAGAAGAAAATAAATAATAATGATCAGAGTAGAACACAATGAAACAGACTAAAAAAATACAAAGGATCAACAAAATGAAAAGTTGTTTTTTTAAAAAGATAAACAAAATCGATAAACAGCTAGCTAGACAAACCAAGAAAAGAGAGACGATCCAACAAAAATCAGAACCAGAAAGGGAGACTTAACAACTGATACCACTGAAACATAAAAAGTCATCAGAGACCATTAAGAACAACTCTCAGTTAACAAACTGGAAAACCAAACCAGAGGAAATGGATAAATTCCTGGACACATACAACCTACCAAGATGGAATCACTGAGAAAAAATAAGCCTGAGCAGACCAATAACAAGTAGCAAGATTGTTTCAGCAATAAAAAGTCCCCCAATAAACTGCGGGGGAGAGGGGGGATTGACAGTAGTCATATCTGCCTGGGGTAGGGGGGACACACCTCATCAACAAGGGTATCTGCACAATGAATATTTGTATACCTCACCCTGAATTGTACCCCACAATTTTAAAATAAAAATTTAAAGAGGGGGAAAAAAATAAAACAACAGTAAGAAAGCAAACAGCCCAATTAATAATGAAAAACAAAAGATGATCCACAGAATGGGAAGAAATATTTGCAATGCACATGTCTTTCAAAGTGGACTTCCATCTAGACCATCTAGATTCCAACTGCTCAATGATAAAATAAAAACAATCCCATCTACAACAAAAAGGGGGAAAGATTTGAACAGATGCTCTGCAAAAGAGCTCGGTGGCTCAGCCTGTAATCCCGCGCTTTGGGAGGCTGAGGTGAGTGAATTGCCTGAGCCCGCGGGTTCGAGACCCGCCTGGGCAACTTGGTGAGACCTCATCTGTACAATAAATCAAAAAATTAGCCGGGCGTGGTAGCACACGCCTGTAGTTCCAGCTACTTGGAAGGCTGAGGCGGAAGGATCGCTGGAGCCCAGCAGGTTGAGGCCTGTGGTGGCCGGGAGCGGCCACTGCACTCCAGTTTGGTTGACCAAGTGAGACTCCGACTCAAAAAAAAAAAAAAAAGAGATCTAGAAACTCCCAATAAGCACATGAAAAGTGCCAGTAGACATAAGTGGAAAGCAAACTAAAGCCAGTATGCAATACTCACTACATACCAGAATGGCTAAAATGAAAAACCTAGATGATGTCAAGTGTTGACAAGTGTGGAGCACTGGCAGTTTCTTTTGAAGGTAAAATACATCTACGTAACCTATGACCCAGCCATTCCATTCCTAGGAATGAAAACACACACACACACACACAGCTAGTACGTGAATGTTTATAGCAGCTTTATTAATAATAGCCAAAAGCTGAAAACAGCCCTACTGTCTCTAATTAGATGAATGGATAAACAGTTTCTTACGATATCCTTTTAGGAAATTGACTGGACTTGGTGGCTCAGCCTGTAATCCCAGCACTTTGGGAGGCCGAGGCAAGTGGAT
>NW_007249807.1:144256-146132 GCF_000164805.1 Carlito syrichta | reverse complement strand
GTATCTGCACAATGAATATTTGTATACCTCACCCTGAATTGTATTCCACAATTTTAAAATATACATTAAAAGAGGGGGGAAAAAAGTCTCAATTTAAAAAAAGCCAGGTCCAATAACTTTACTGACAAATTCTACCAAACATGTAAAGAACTAACAAATTAAAGAGGAGGGAATTCTCCCTAACTCACTGTACGAAGCCAGTATTACCTGGACACCAAAATCAGACAAGGACACAGCAACAGTAAAAAAGGAAACTACAAGCCAATATTCCATATGAACACTGGCTCAAAGAATTCAGTCCTATTGGGTCTCAACATCAGTTGGTTATATCAACCTGTTACTTTGCAGAAATTCTACACTTTTTGGTCTATTAGGAATACTACCTTTGAGTTGCCAGTGCTATCATTAATTCATGATATCTTCTTTCATTTTTATAGGAGAACAGAAATCTTGCTCTATCGGGATCTTTAAGAAGAAATATTTATGTTTATGTATTCATTCCTTCTTTCATTTAACAAACATGCACTGAATCCCTGTTCTATGGGTAAAGTTTAAAGCAGAGAACAAAAAAAAAGATCCTGCCTTATACTTTCTTGCATTCTAATGTATTTATTATAGTAGCAAGTCCCCAGCCCTGGCAAATCAGAAGAAACCTGAATATTTAACAATATGTCATTGGTTGGATGAGTTAAGATAACATACATATACTGAAACACTATCCAGCTTTTAAATATACTTACAATTATGACAGGATAAAATTCTCACAATATAAGGAAAGTGTAGGATGCAGGAGGACACATATAATATAATCTCAGTTAAAAAATAGTAATGGTTTCCAACTCTGGATTGGATCACCCTGGACAATTAACATATTCTTGTGTATAATTTTCAATATTTTCTAACACAAACACATATTTTAAAATAATATGCTGTTTAAATAAATTAAAGTATCAAAATTATGTTTTAGTGTCACATTCTATTTTGAAAGTGAAAGCACAAATAGCAGCAAAGACCTAACAATCTCACTTTAAATTGTTAGTTAGCACAGACCTAGAAAATAAAGCTTGCAACCCAGAAATCAAGTGACCTTTGAAAGTTCCCTTAAATATTTTAACAATGTAAGTTTTTTGAAAGTAAGTGATTAAAGTAATCTTTTTTGTTTGTTTTGCTAATCTTTGTTTTGGTTTTGGTATAACACCTTGCTAATTCCTGTGGCTCATTAAGAATTACTTCAGCAAAGTGAAATGATGTTTTAGGTCACAGGATTGTTGCCCTACGTGACTTTTTGGCTTGCACATGGGTTATCCTGCCTCAATGTAGAGAGTAGCTTAAATAAAGCCTTTTAACTGAAAAACTTTACTTTTTCCGGTTCATGACGTCAGTTTTATTCCAGGTGGGATACTTCACAGAATTTGGCACAGCCTTCCTCTCAATCCATTATTAATAAAGGAGAAAAAGGAACAGAAAGTAGAAAGTGGACAAGGAGGACGAAAGGGTTGCCTGATATATGAACAAAAATTGTTTATACTTCTTGAAGGCTTTGAACGAAGGTAATATTAAAGTGTCTTTTTCAAAGCTCACAGCTGGTGGAAGACTCAAGTAAGGAAGACTCCTTCAACTCTTGGTTGATGAGTCTTTCCTTGTTATGTCAGCCAGTCAACCACATACCTGTTAACTTTTTAAAATCTAGAGGTGGCCAGGCTCAGTGGCTTAGCCTGTAATCCCAGCACTTTGGGAGGCCAAGGCGAGCGGATTGCCTGAGCCCGCGGGTTAGAGACCCACCTGGGCAACTTGGTGAGACCTTGCATTTTTTTTTTTTTTTGAGTTGGAGTCTCACTCTGTCACCCAGACTGGAGTGCAGTGGCACGCTCCCGGC
>NW_007249807.1:76119-144236 GCF_000164805.1 Carlito syrichta | reverse complement strand
TCCGCGGGCGGGTCTTGAACCCGCGGGCCCAGGCAATCCACTCACCTCAGCCTCCCAAAGGTGTGGGATTACAGGCTGAGCCACCGAGCCCGGCTGAGACCTTGTATTTACAATAAATCAAAAATTAGCCAGGCATGGTAGTGCATGCCTGTAGTTCCAGCTATCTGGAAGTCTGAGGCTGAAGGATTGTCGGAGCCCAGCAGGTGGAGGCTGTGGTGGCCGGGAGCATGCCACTGCACTCCAGTCTGGGTGACAGAGTGAGACTCCAACGTGGAAAAAAAAAAAAAAAAATCTGCCTTGAGGAGAAGCATTTCCTTCTGAAGGAAAGACAACCACTGCTGCCTCCCGGAGTATCTCTCCTCAAGAGTGGAGCAAAACCATGGCGAATCCAGACAAATGAGAATATAAGCATCACACTATGTAAGACAGCAAGCAGATCTATAAAAAATTTTGGGTAGCCGGGCTCGTCTAAATGTTAAAAATGTTTCTATCACTAAAGAGTAAATTAATCTGACTTTATAATACCATGAATATTTTTATACTTGAGACAATAGTTAGCATTTTTTTTCCAAATATAGTTTCCATAGGAACAATGCTCTTTACTTATCAGACAATGAAAGACCAGACTGACTCTACTTAGCTGTGAATTACTTTTAACTTCTGATTTTACTAAATTCACATATATAAAATACATTTCAAATAATTAATACATTTTGTATAACGTATACTATCATATTTTAATGATATATTTAGAATGCTTACCATATTTTGGCATAATTCATGTACATATTTGTACAAATACATTCAGAGGAAGCAAGTTAGAAAGATACAGATATCAAAAAAGATAGTCTTTCCAAGTCTTCGTTGTTCTCTAAGAATATTACACATTCAGAAATTTATCAATGTAAAAATACAGAAGTTTTATTCTGCATATTTGCAAAGCTGACTTTTTAAGTAAAACATAGTATTTCAATGTACCAGTTCTCAGTGGCATCAGATGCATCAGTGCTAAATTGGTGAATATAGAAATGACTGATGAATATTTGGAACCTGGGGGAAAAAAAACAGTAAGGGATGACATATAGAAGTGGCACAAAGTGCTATTTAAAAAAAATGTATTCTGAATACCTTTACCCTTATATTTTTATTATTTTTTAATGCTCTAATTGATCAAAGTGTTACTTGGTCATCTGCTAAGAGTTAAGTCAGAGTAAAATCAAACTAACAGAAAAACCTAGGATATACAGTGTTTATAAGGAAGTATATTGATATCTCCAATCACTCATCAGTCCCTAGTCCAAGAAAAGCTTTAATTATCAGTTTTTCACAGATGGAACCACCCTTCCTTTCTGGCGTACTATACCTGAATGAATAAGCATCCTGCCTTGGAAACAATGCTGTAAAATAAACAGAAATAATGATGTAATTTGCCTTCTGTCCTCAAAACCAATACTTACTAGGATCTGGAAACATTGAATAGCCAAAAAGTTTTTAAAATGTGGTCTCGGTATGAGTTTGAGTAAGAAAAGTGTGTGTATTTGAGCAAACAAATACAAAGGTAAGTTCTTACATGTCACAATGAGTAGTTTGTCAGTTCCTCTAAGGTTAGGACAAATGGCAAAGTATTAAGTTTATAGAAGAATGAGTTCTGATTAGGCATTAAAATAATGTCTTGATTATAAAGATTGTTGAATAGCAACTGAGGTGGGAAGGAAACCACAGAGCCTGCTTTATAAAATCATCTCATTTATCCTGATGAGATCAGCCAAAGGCATAAATGTGAAGTCAGTGAAATCTACCTATTTCATACATAGACTTCCTATTCTAGATCTTATCTTTCTCTCTCCAACCCTCTTGTGTTTCTCCATAACTCCCCCAGGCTCTATCAGATCCTACCGCATAGTGTACAGCTAACCTACCCTGAGAGAATTCATGTCCCCTGGTCTGTTTTTTGCTCTTGCACAGGTTTAACACTTTTTGAGCCATTTCATACGATTACTTTCCAATTAGAGTGAGTTCATCATAAAAAGCATGCAAGAAAAAATATGCTAATGTTAACTGCAGCACATATTTTTTAACGACTGAACTATGGAAAGAAAGCAAAAAACTTATTTCCCTCGTTAAGTGTTCAAGTCTTACTTTAGATACTTTGATCGTTATAAAATCCTGTTGCCTGTTTTAAATTATTCCTAAACTGCAGATTCAGTTATGAATGAGATGTTGCATATATACAGGTTTGATTTCTAAAACAACAAACTATTAACAGTATGATGCTTTCTACCAATTGATGAAACTGAAGCCTAAATTCAGCATTTTTAATGTATTCTCGGGACCTATAACAGGATTTGAGATTTGATAAAATACACATGTGTTAGAGGAGAAAAAAATAGCAAAATAATTGGCCAGATCTTAAGTTATTTTGCTTTATTGGGTGATATTGTACAAAAAATGTTATAGTTTTTATTTGTGGAATTAGAAAATGGCCAAAAGCAGTCCAAATTTCATGACAACAGACAAGTTCAATATGTTAGCCAAACCAAAAAAATTATTACCTAATGAGAATTTTAATAGAAAAAATATAAAGAAAAAAGTAATACATAAAGAGGCAGGGGGATTTTTATGACAGAATCATAAACTATAACTTATTATTTCATTTTACTCTTCAAAGGACGTCAGTGAATAAAAGTAGATAGTTACTTGCATATCACAGCTTCAGGCAAACCCCATTGATTGGAATCTTAGTTCCTGCTGTAGAATAAAAATCTCAAGTGGGGTTTTCAAGGATGCAGAGTCACTGGTTTTCACATATTACCAAACTGCTAAGAAGGTGCACCATCACCTAACATCAACATAGAGCATTCGTGCATAAACAGAGAGGCAATGCATAAAGTCTAAAATTCTTCTAGTTAGTGGAAACAAACGAGCAAACATGGAAGCAAAATCAAAAGTAAATCTGTGATCTCCATGTTAGCTTCTGCCTCTCTCTTTTCTCCTTGCTGTATATAGCTGTGGATTCCGCTTGGGTGTTTGTTACTCTCCTCACAGCTCTTCTGTTCTCTTCTCATAATCTAGCCCAGAGTGCCTGACCTCTAAGGCAAACTAGAGCAGCACTCCAGTTCTGAGTGTCAGCCTTGGGGGATGTTGAGCTAATAGAAGTGTTTTATTGGGGGGATTTAGCAGTACACTGTCCAATCCGGATTTTCTGTCTGCAAGAGCTAGTGATCCAAGGGTTAACATTTTCACCTTTCTTTTCCAAGCTTAGACATCTGTTTCTCACCATTCTCCTAACCTCTGACAAAGACAGAGATTTTTCACCAGGGCTGAAGTTTCAATCTCCCAGTAACCTCCCAGGCTGAACAGAGGGGTTCTTCTTATCATGTGTGGCCACAGAATCTAGAGAGAAGTGAGAAAGAAGAGAGAGAGGAACCAAATGTCTATGGGGAACCTACTCTTTTCCAGAAATGGACCCGGGCTCTTTACATGGCTTCCACTCAAAGCAACACTGTAAATTATGATTATTATTCCCACTTTCCAGTTTAAGAAACTGAAATTCAAAAATAAAGTTTGCATACTTGGATAAACTGCCAATTGGAAAACAGGGTTTTTATATCTGGATCTGCTACTGGGTGATATCAGTCAGCTCACTCAACTTCCTTAGTCCTCTACAGCCACATCTGTGAAATACTGTTATTGTATTGGGCTGATCTCTGAGACTTCATAGCTCTCAAATTCTGTGAAATTACGATAGAAAAAAATTACTTCTGTGATCAAGAGTGTTAAATCTTGATGATGGGTAATGGGATTTCATCATTTTATTCTCTTTTTTTATATACAATTAAAATTTGTTGTAAGAAAACATTTTTTGTTAAACCTTCTTTTATCTGAGGAACAACATACCGGCTGCTTTTCACTAATACACATAAACTAGTGATAATTTGGAAATTATCTTCATTATCTGCATATTTATTTTTTACATGAAATAGATATGCAACATCTGCTACTAGTGGTAATCAAATTTTTCCATCTGTTCCACATTTTCTCATACAACATCTTTATGTAATAAAATCAAACAGGTTATATTCTTTTCCACTTAAAAATGGTCTTAATTTTATTTGGCCTTAATATTTGCAGTTTCCTTGAGGGGATAAGCAAGCAAGCATTTAATCACTGTGAGAGCCCACTCTGGTATAACTAAACCATGTGTTTCATTCACATTTCTGCCGGGCCTTGCCCAAATTCCTTTCTTTAAGGGATCTCTAACTGGACAAGAGCTCTGTGTTCCAGCAGACACAACCTGGGTATGGCTGAGTTGAGAATTTGAGTCACTGACAGCTAGAAAATTCATGCTTTGAACTGCACCATTTCTGCTGGGGTATGCAATGTTCATCAAAAATGAGAAAGTTAATTGAATGACAATTTCCCACATTTCTAAGGCACTACAAACAATGCAATACTCTCTTTTGAAATATCAGAGTTATGAACAATAACAATTATTCCACTTAAATATTATTCATTCAAATATGGAAAGCTGGAATGATTGCAATATAAAGAACTTGCAAAACTCAGCTGGATGTTTATCATGGGTGACTGTATTCTTTTTTTGTAGTTCAAAGTCATTGAACCAATGCAGGAGGAAATGAATGTTACTTTTTTATACAATTAAAATTTGTCATAAGAAAACATTTTTTGTTAAACCTTCTATTATCTGAGGAACAACATACCGGCTGCTTTTCACTAATACACATAAACTAGTGATAATTTGGAAATTATCTTCATTATCTGCATATTTACTTTTTACATTTATTTAATTTTAAAATGCTTCCTTTAAATTTTCATTTAGTTATTAAACTCTATCCCCTATAAGCTCAGAAAAGAAAGGGGATTCTTACCAGGAATATCTTTCGAATGGCAATTTTCCTGCACTCTTTGAAATTCAACATGAGGCATAAAACATTTGATTGGTAAGAAACCCTATATGAAATTTAAATTAAAGAGTACTGCTTTACAGTGTCTTAAAAAATTTGTAATCTCAAGACAATTTAAAATTTATGGGTTATTTCTGATTGAGAAATAATTGCATATGAGTTCAGATATATGATTTGTTTTTAATTGTAGAATCTAGTCACTCAAAATCACACCTAGAAACTTAAGATTAAACAAAGAGACGGAAAACAACAGGTTCATTACACAGCTGTTTGGTTGGCAACAGCTCCCCTTCAATAGTAAATGTAAAACACACATCTTTGGACATGAAAAAAAAATTAGAAGTACTCTATTGTATAAGCAAGTAAATAGTTTTGAGAACCACTGCAGAAAGGGTAAATATTTGATTGCATAAGACAGAAAATAATATCAAGCAAAGATCATTTTTTAAGAAAAGGCAGAGATGGGCATATGGTACTTCCAAGCAGCTTCTCCAAATAGTCTAATTTCATCAAAACAGAGAACATAAACCGTCTCTAGTCAACACTTGAGAGAAAAATTACAGATATGAGCAGTGTTTTAATGAGGAAGAGTTTTGATTTAAAAAAAAAAAAAAATTTACCCAAACAATAGTATCTTGGAGATGAGAGCATTTTTATAATTACTTCTTTTTCTTTTCCCATGTTCAGGTCTACATGCTACAAAAAGTAGCCATTCTACACGAAGTTCAAATGACCAACTCTAAACAAAAAGAAGGATGAAAGAGCTGATCCCAAATATAGGAATTAAAAACTGGGGACAGAGGCTCAACTCAATTCCCAGTGACATGAAAAATGGAGTCAGTAAATGTAGCCCAAAATTCATGTTTAAAACCAGCTTATAAAATGTTGCAAACATCATAATGTTACCACTTTCGTTCATTTCCCTCTCAAGACTAGCACCAAGGTACTCCAACTGTAAAAGGCCCTTCTTTAGGCTATTTTAATGAAACAGCCTCCCACCTCAGTCACCATTCTTTCCATCCTTCTTCATTTGCTTGTCCTCCATCCAGAAGGTCTGCGTGTATGCCATGTCCTGAGAGCTACCACACCCTGTGGCCTCCTGTTAGTTTAGCCACTGGGAAGTACCAGCAAGTGTTAGAGGGCAGAAAACAAGTTTGGGGTATATATATATTCTCTCAGGTCTCCCCCTGCTGAATTGCTAGGAGTTGACTCCAACTCCAATGATGGTCATATTTTCTGCCAGGTGGCCCTCTCCCCATACAGCTATTCTCCCTGATTTTTTTTTTTTTTTTGAGTTGGAGTCTCACTTTGTCGCCCAGACTGGAGTGCAGTGGCCACTCCCGGCCACCGCAGCCTCGACCTGCTGGGCTCCGATGATCCTTCCGCCTCAGCCTTCCGAGTAGCCAGAATTACAGGCGCACGCTACCACGCCCAGCTGATTTTTTGATTTATTGTAGAGATGAGGTCTTGCTGCCCAGGCGGGTCTCGAACTCGCGGGCTCAGGCAATCCACTCACCTCAGCCTCCCAAAGGTGTGGGATTACAGGCTGAGCCACCGAGCCCGGCTTATTCGCCCTGATTTTAGTAAAGCTTCCCTCCTCTCACCCCTTCTCCTCTACCTCCTGCAAAATATAGCAATCCAAAAGTAACACCACATGCCTGGGTGAACTGAAAAAGTTATTTCCCCATTGAAAGATTTTTAAGATGCAGGGAAGCTGATTCACATCACATGTTCATCTAATTGATTTATCTGGCTGGTGCACAACCTTGATAAGTCTTAGAGAATGACTGAGTTATCTCAAACATAATCTGCAATTCCACATGAGAAAAAAACCACTACAGTCCCCAAAAGCTAATATGCAGCTCTTGACTTAGCCATTATGAAAACAAAAAACAAAAACCAAACCAAAAAAAAAAAAACAACTCTTTCAAAGAAAATCAGAAGCAGTTAGCTTCATAGAGACAAAAGTGTGTCTTTACCTTTTGCCTCAGAACAAGGTCGACTCCCCTGCCCACTGTCATAATTGAATCCTTATAGTCTTTATATGCCATAGAATATTCTACTGGCTTGTTCATTACATTGATGATATTATACTAAATGCATCTGGTGATCAGGAATAAAGATCCCTAACTACCTTAGTAAGACCCATGCATATCAGAGGATGGAAGTTAGACCCTGTGATGTTTCAGAGATTTGCCAAGTTGGTTAAGTTTCTAAGAATCTAGCAATCTAGGAAATGTCAGCGTATTGCTTTGAAAGTGAGAGAAATTTGCTACACTTTTTATCACCTACCACAAAGAAAGAGCTTGGCAGAGCTTTCTGGACTTTAGAACAAAACATATCAGGTTTCAGTTGTCAGTTTGGAGTGGGTTCCGCATCAAGAAAAGGATTTGCAGCTGGTCCAGGCTGTGATTTACATAAGTCTGCAGACACTTGGACCTTATGATCCAACAAATCCTGTGGAGTTAGAAGTTTTTGCTATAGCTAACGAGGGACAAATAGACCTAGAAAGCTGGAGGACAGGGGGACTCAGGTTCTTATTCCTTCCGCTACCTTCTACCTCTTTTAGCTGCCTGTACTGAAATACTTTACTTCTCTTATGCATGTCTCTTCATGTTCTTAAAACTGCTCCCTGCCTCACCAGTTTAGGCCAAGGAATGGCAATGGCTCCACAGTACTGCACCATTACTTGATGATGTTTCTCTGCCATTTTGAAGTCTCTTAATTAATTCCTTCTGTTTGAAAGTGACATGTCTTTCTTGTGCCTGCTTGTTTTCAGCAAGAAAATAAAGAATCTGATGAAACAGGGTCCTAGTCTATAGAATAGACTAGAAAATTTTAGATATTTAGTGGTAATACCATCACAGTAAGGTTAAAAAAAATAAAAGAGCTGTGAAGATGAATTGAGATAGTAAATGTGAAACCTAGTGTTCAATGCCTGGCACTTACTAGGTTTCAATTTAAGTTATTTTTTTCTTCCTTGGCATCTTTTCTTCACCTACTTTGTCACTTTCAGTTGCCATAACAACTGTTCTTCAGTGGCACCTAGTTTTTGAATGATGTACTTCACACTGCCTCAGTCACTCCCATAGCACCTCTGGACTTCTACCACCAACCACACTGTCCTCTGCTTGCCTTTTTCTTTGTTTCCTGCTCTAATATTTCTTTCAATTCACCATATTAAAGTAGACTGAGATTAAGGAATCCCTTCCAATGTTTATGGTTATTATAGCAGCATTTAATGTACTAGGTCAGATCATATATTCTTTTTTAGATTTAACCCATCTGTTTATGATTCATCAGCCTCTTTATATACAGGCTTACCCAAATATGGGATAATTGTGTTTTCTTATAATTATGTGATAGCTCCCTATGTCATTTTTCTGCCATTGTTTGAAATTCCTTGGAATTAAACTTCTGTTACAGACTTTTTTTTTTAAAGGATGGCAAATTTTGCAGACTCTTACAAGTTCAACAAATATTTATTGAGTGCCTACTTGATACCAGAAAGATAACAGTGAGTGTAACTCTGCCTTTAAGGAATGTGCAGTCTGACTGGGAGCTTCCAGATTGGGAGCTTCTGGATTATCTTTTCCCCAGAGTAGAAATCCTTACCTCAAGACATTGCATCCTATTTGTCTGAAGGTGAGTAAAGTTCCTAACTCCCTTCCACACCAGGGAAAACTCTGTATCATATTAACTCAGACTTGAGATCAAAAAGGCCTGCATTCAGATTCTGACTCCTCAAACTCCCAGCTAGCCATGTACTCTCCAGGGAATTTTTTTAATTGAATTACGTGACCTTTTCTTCCAGGGCTGTTTTGAGATTTAAGTGTAATTATCTGTGTAAATCACCTAGTACAATACCTGGCACATAACAGCCACTCACTAAATGACTGCTTAAAAAGAAGTCTACAGAAATGCATTAGGGATGAGGAGAAGGCTGAAGGCAGAGACAGAGGTCATTGTGGTTCCCAAGCATAGATATTTCATAACTCAACTTACCCAATGTTCTCATTTCTGTGTTGTAAGTAGGCTTATCTGTATGTTGCCTTTTTTATTTTATTTTATTTTTGGTTTTTGAGTGGGAGTCTCACTCTGTTGCCCAGACTAGAGTGCAGTGGCACACTCACGGCCACCCCAGCGTAGACCTGCTGGGGCTCTAGTGATCCTTCCGCCTCAGCCAGCCAAGTAGCTGGAACTACAGGCATATGCTACCACACCTGACTAATTTTTATTTATTGTAGAGACGAGGTCTCACCAAGTTGCCCAGGCTAGTCTTGTACCCAGGGGCTCAGGCAATCCACTTGCCTCGGCCTCCCAAAGTGCTGGGATGACAGGTTGAGCCACTGAGCCCGGCCTGTCTGTTGCCGTCTTAAGACTCCCTTCAAATGCCAGATGTTTAGCTTTCAATTCAAGCTAAACATGAATTAGGTACCAGCCAAGAAATTATTTACCTGTCACCATGCATGCAAAAATCAGAATCTTCTAATACAAATATTTGCATTGAAAGTACAAGCTTCCAACCAAGTTTCTTTTTCCTACAGCTTTCAACCTAGATGGTTTATTCCACTCCTCTTGTTTTTTTTTTAATATATTATCTAATGGATAATACTTAAAGTAATACGTGATAAATTTTTGCCAAGTTATTATCACCACTTATTTTATAAAAGTTCATGTATGTTTTCTCTTCCTATGATTTTTAGATACTAAAATGACCATGATTGCAAGAAAAAAATGCCTATTTAATCATTGCAGTTCATACTTTTTAAATAGTGAAACAAATACCACTCTTTACTTCTAAATTGTGTAGCCCACCCTGCCATACCCAGTGCAATTCTTTCTAGTGTCATATCAAATAGATTGCTGGAAGAAACATTATTCTGGGATCTGCAGACATGATACTTCTGCCAGTTTGTCAGTGGGTATAATGTTGACTTTGGGCAAGTCACTCTGTAGCATGAGGATAAAGGGACTCATTCATAGTGACTCTTCCCTTTCTGGAGACCTACATCATATGCCGGACCCTTCTCCCATGTTTCTCTAGGTAGGTATGTAGCATGTCTATCTACACTTATCATGCCTACACCTAGTCCACAGAATATTAGCTTGATTTATTTTGACCAAAGAAAATAAAAGGCTGTTTCTGACACAAGAAGAATTTAATAACACTGTCATCCAAATATGCTGAATGACTAATTAAGAATATTCTTTTTGATTCAGCAACAACTGTCATAATATAACAGACTCCAAGCAGAAAGCAAATAACATTTCCCAAAAAGCTATCTTGAAAATGATTTTAGTATTGCTCACTGGATGTTGGAATACAACTAGGAATTTATCTTTCATCTTTGGTGGAAACCCAAATATACACCAAACTAGAAAACTAATGGCAATAAAACAAGAGACCTTTGTAATGAAGCCCAGTGAAAGAAAATAAAGACATTCTCTAAAAAACAAGCTTCAAACAATGGTTGCTTTGAATTCACTGCTATTAATGTTTCTACACAGGGTAGGCATCCACCTTTATACAAAACTGGCAGTGTTAAAAATCCTAGAAAACTCTTTTAGCAGTATAAAAGCATGTCTGTTCCATGTATAAAATGCTTTATCCCTGGTGAGGTTGAGCTAATAACACTGTTAAGAGCATAGAGTTGGCAAAGAGACATCACCTGTCTGGCCATTACATCCCATGGGCGGTAAGGCAGACATACTTTTTTTATTTTTACTTCATGTACTGCTTATCTATAACAGAAAAACGTGAGTTCACCTGAGAATAGAGCTCAGGTTTATTGCATATCCATAACTATCTAAAACCCTTATTAGGGGAACTGTCTTAGTCATAAGTGCTATTATAAAACATCCTATGATGACAAATAATGTTAACTAGTGACTGATGAAAAGTGATGCAATCAACGTCAAAGAGCAAAAACAATACTTGTTTGGGAATCTGCATTTGTTTTTAGAAGTGAGGGATCACATAAAATTTGAATCTTCGAAGAGACAGTTCAGATTTGTCAGTTCCAAGTAAAAAAATAACTTTCAGAACTTCTTGCCCATGTGATTTCAGGAAATATTCAGAGAAGAAGAAATGCCCAGGCATTACCAGGTGTGAATGAAATCAAAGTTTATAAGGCAGCATGTATGAATTACTTATCATTAAGGTAAAAAGAAGTTTAAATTTTTTAAATTAAATTAAAGTTATATTATAATGAATTAAATGATATAATTAATTACATTAAAAGAAAGTAAAATTTTAAATAAATCAATTATGTTTTTAAAAAATATGATCATGTATGAAGACTATCCTAAGCATGTATTTTTCAGTTTCTTCCCTGAGCGATTCATATGTAAATATATTTTAGAGTTATTTTGATAAAATTAGAAAAAACACAAATTGTTGACTAGATATGGAGGACTGTCCAACAATTACTGCTGGCTAATATTAGACTAGCTTTTATGAGGTACCCTCAAGATTCCCACAGAGTATATTTAATCAGTGTTGAAAATGGTGCAGTTGGTAAGAAATTACGACATAAAAGTTCTTCATTCTTTAAAGAACATTCTTAGAACTTCACAACAGACAAAAGGTGGAAATAACCAAGGTGTCTATCAACAGATGAATGGATAAACAAAATATGATATATATATAAAATGAAATATTCTTCAATCATAAAAATAAACCTTGAAAACAACATGCTAAGTAAGAGGCCAAATACAAAAAATTACATATTGCATAATTCTATCTATACAAAATATCCTGAATAGGTCAATCCACAGAGAAACAGAGAATTGACAGTGGCCAGATTATGGGGAGAAGGGAGAATGGGAACTGACTGCTTAATGTATATGGAATTTTCATCTGAGTAATGAATATGTTCTGAAACTGGATAGAGGTGGTGGTTGCACATTTCAAATGTACTAGATACCCTGAACTGTACTCTTCAAAATTGTTAATTTTACATTATGTGAATTTCACCTCAATGTTTTAAAAAAGTTATGATAATTAGGATGGTTTAGTATTACTGGATAAAAAATAAAGAGTCCAATGAGAAAATAGAAAACCTAGAAATAAAAGTTATGTATTTATGAAAAACACTTTGCTTCTATGATTATATAATATATTTGTAAATAAAATTAAAATTTGAAATTAACTTGCAGTCAGTATTGTCATGTCATATGTCACAAAAAGAAGAAATTAAGTAACTTATATATAAAATTAAACCATTGACTTGAAACAGAATAACCTACATACCCAAGATTTTGATTAAGTATTAGTGAGGTAAGCATGAGTATGTAGTACAATGTTTTTTGAATGAGAATTACATATTTATAAGTTCCTTAAATTTATTGAGGGTCAGAGAGGTGAATTGATGAGCCAGTTATTAATAGCTGGCAATTATCTATGATAAAGAAGTTATAACAAATAACCTGAAAAAGTTGATAATCCAAAAAGATTCAGTTTTTGTTTTGAAAATTGTTACGACTATTTCCAGGGTCTTTATCCCTATGCTCAAATGTAATTTCATTGCTTTATCACAAGGTAACTCAGATCTTAGGTTGGAAGCAGGAGAAAAACAAACAACTTAGAGAAGGAAATTTACCATTATACATCAAAGAAATACCTGTAATTATTTGATTTGTGCAGGCCATTCCTTTGCCATAGCACTTACTATGCACACATCCTTTTAATTCTTGTGCCTAATTTAAATGTTTTGATTAGTCTGTAAGCCAGTGATGCCAAAGTTTCTCTTCCTCTTTGTCTGCTTCAGAGTACAGTTTACCTCTTCTTTACTTATACAATAAATAACTATTGATTGCTAACTATAACACAGACATTTTTCTATATAACAGGTATATAGTAGTGAGATAACATTAAAATTCTAACCCTCATGGAGTTTACTTCCAAGGGAAATGGCTGCCCATGTAGTCAAATGACCATTATTCATAAGAATGTTAACAGCAGGAACGTTGCACCCTATAGACTGAGGATATTCAGTGCCGGGGCAAGTTTATAACATACTGTAATGTTCTGATTCAGAGTCTAAGGACCTGTTTTTAGGTCCCAGTACCATAATTATAAGCCATGAGATAGAGGTTTTTTTTTTATCCTATCAGAGCCTCCATTTCTATTACTCATTTAATGTTAAAGCCTGTTAATACTAATTCAGCATTAACAAGACTAAATTCACAAGATTTTCCTAAGGAGTAAACTAGATGATACATATGAAAAAAGAATTTACAAATTTTAAAGTTATATATAATTACATATATATAAACAATTTCTCTCTCTATATATATATACATATACATTCAATCTATTTATATATCCATATCAGAATTGCTATATTGCTTTGGGGACCATTGCACATCCCCAGTGTTTCTCATGGTACCTAGTAAATGGAATTCACTCACTGAAGTTTGAATGGGTTAATTAATGAAACATTCACACACAAGTACTCAAATTATATAAATTTTACCTCTAAATTTTCAGCGTTACCTTTATTACCTAGACAGTCCTACAGTCCTACAATTAAATTTTCAAAAACAGCTGAGGGGAGGAGAATTTTAAACTATCAGTCAGATTTTCTGGATTAAGATGTCTGACATGAGGCAGGTAGAGTGAGTTTTTCCTATAGAGTAAACCGAGACAGAGTTTCCTTAAAACCCAGAAAGGAATGGTTCCAGCAGCATGCCCCATGAGTCTCCAGAGGAGTGATAATAACCACTTAGAGCAAAAAAGAAAAAAATCCACTGACCTGGGCTGAAACTGTCCGGGCACTTGCCTGCACCACCACAGTCCGCCAAAGCCTCCAGACACAGTGGGCAAGGTGAGTGATGGGGATTCCGGAGTTGTTCTCCTGTTGCAAATGTGCAGGGCTCCCTGTGCCTTGTGGGACCCCAGCACCTCCCAGGAAACTGCCTGACCCACAATCATGCTCTGCCATGGAGTAGTGCAGGAAAAAAGACTTGAGCAGGAACAGCCACCGTTTCTCAGCTTTCTCACCATTTCAGTAGTCCTTGCAGGGTGGAGTGGCTGCTTTCCAGCCAGCTTGGGAGAGAAGGGGATCCAAGGACAAACTCTGCAGCTATACAAAGTCCTGGCTGGGTGGGTTGCCTAATGACGCCCGAGGCCCTGAGGCAGGCTGCATGTAGACGTGAAGATGGAAGATTGGCTGAGGTCAAGGTGGGAGTCCGGTGGAAAGGGTTTCCATAGCAACCTCTCAGACCCCTTGTGAACTCTTCCAGGCCTGCCCTGCACAAGTGTTACCCCAGTGGCCTGGAACTACCTTCTAATCCCCGCTGGGGCAGCTAGGAGCGCTGCGGGATGCTTCAGCTCCTTTCCCCTGCACTACCCCAGAAGACTCAAAGCAGGCAGAATACTTGGGAAATGCCCTAGAGAACGGCCCTTATCCCAGGCTGGATAGGCACGCTTTCTTGGAGCAACACTCACCAAAGAGAAACACTACAGCCACCATCGTAGCTGACTTTCACCCACAAGTGCCACCTGCTGGCCGGAGGTCAACAGTGCAGCCAACTGCATCAGATAGAATACGTCAGCTTTGAGGAAGGCCAAATACCAGCTAATATCACTTTCCAACCCACTCCACTCACACAGGATGCCATGAGCCAGTGCAGGTAAACAGCACAGGGCTGTCATATCTGGCAAATGAGAAGCTCACCACACAAGGGTATATGTAACCAGGGAACCTTACAGTATATCAGCCCCCTGCCAACCTCAAATAAGAAGAAATCATTTACCCAAATGAGAAGTAACCAGAGAAATAATTCTGATAATATGACAAAACAGACTTTTCCAACACCCTCAAAAGATCACATCAACTCTTCAGCAAGAAACCCCAACCAAAATGAAATTTTTGAAATTCCAGACATAGAATTCAAAAGGTTGATGATAAAATTGGTCAATGAACTTCAGGAGAGAATTGAAAACAAACATAAAGAAATTTTTAAAACTATTCAGGACATGGATGAAAAATTATTCAAAGATATACACATTTTTTTTTAAAAAGCTGAAATTCTGGAATTAAAAGAAGCATTTAGGGAAGAATAAAACACAGAGGAACGCTTTAACAGAAAACTAGAATAAGCAGAAGAAAGGATCTCAGAATCTGAAGACAAGACTTTAGAATTAACTCAATCAGACAACAATAAAGAAAAAAGAATCAAGAGAACAGAACAAAGTATCCAAGAAATGTGGACTTATGTAAACATCTAAACCTATGAATCATAGATACTCCTGAGGAAGAGGAGAACACAGCAGGTTTGGAAATCCTATTTGAGGGAATAATGGAAGAAAATTTCACTTGCCTTGCCAGAGATCTAAACATTCAGATACAAGAAGTTCAAAAAACCCCAAGAAGATTTATTGCACAAATGTCTTCCCCAAGGTATAGAATCATCCAGTTATGCAAAGTTAATGTGAAAGAAAGAATTTTAAGAGAAGTGAGAAAAAGCATATACTTACAGAGGTAAAGCTATTGGACTAACTGCAACATCTCAGAAGAAACCCTACAAGCCAGGGGAATTGGGGCTCGATTTTCAATCTCCTCAAACAGAATAACTGTAAGTCAAGCATTTTCTATTCCACAAAACTAAGTTTCATAATTGAAGAAGAAATTAAGTTCTTCACAGACAAGCAAACACTGAGGGAATTTGTCACCTCTAGACCATCTCTACAAGAAATATTTTTAAAAGTTCTAAATATTGAAACAAGCAAAAGGTCGAAATACACCAGTAGAAAAATTCTGGAAATCATAAATTTCATAGGCTTTATGGGACACCAACACAACAGAGAAAATAAATAAACAAAACAACCAGTATGATGAGTAGAATAGTACTTTATATATCACTATTAAAGCAAAACATAAATTGTGTCAATGCCCCACTAAAAAGATATAGATTAGCAGAATGGATTTAAAAAACTCAACTTAAATTTCTGCTGCCTTCAAGAGACCCACTTAATCACAAACATTCGTATAGACTCAAGATAAAGGAGTAGAGAAAAATACTCAACGCAAATGTAAACTAAAAATGAACAGGAATAACCATTCTCATATCAGATAAAACAGACTTTAACAACAGTAAAAAAAAGACAAAGGGGGCTATTATATAATGATAAAGGGATCAATCTAAATAGAAAAGATAACAATAGGAGAAAATATAACAATTTTAAATATATATGACCTACTACCAGATCCCTCAGCTTTATTTTAAAAAATTCTACTAGACCTAAGAAAAGAGATAAGCAACAATACAATAATAGTGGAAGACTTTAACACTCCACTGACAGCAACAGACCAATCTTCAAGGTGAAAGTAATCAAAGAAACAGTGGAGTTAAACAGTACTCTAGAGGAAATGAAATGTAACAGACATCTACAGAATATTCCATCACAAAACTACTAGTATACATGTTTCTCATCAGTACATGGAATATTCTCCATGATAGAATATATGATAGGCCACAAATCAAGTCTCAATAAATTTTCAAAAATCAAACTTATATCAAACAGCATCTTAGATCACAGTGGAATAAAACTAGAAATTAACTCCAAGAAGAACATGCAAAACTAAACAAAAACATGGAAGTTAAACAATCTACTTCTAAATAATCCCTGGGTCAATGAAGAAATAAAGATAGAAATTTTAAAATTTCTTGAAACCAGTTGCAACAATTAGGTTATCCAAACCTCTGGGACACAGCCAAAGCCAGTATCATTCCGATATCAAAACGAGGAAAAGATACAACAACAACAAAAAGAAAACTGCAGACCAGTATCCCTTATGAACAATGATGTGAAAATCCTCAACAAAATATTAGCAAACTGAATTCAACAGCCATTAAAAAAAAAAGAAAAAAAGAATGCATCATGACAAAGCGGATTTTATCCCAGGGATGCAAAGCTAGTTCATCCTACACAAATCAATAAACATGACCTTAAAAACAAAAATCATATAATCATTTTAATAGCTGCAGAAAAAGCATTTGACCAAAACTTAGCATCCCTTCATGATAAAAATCCTCAGTGAAATAGGCGTAGAGGCAACATTCCTCCAAATAATAAAAGCTATATACAGCAAACCCACAGCCAATGTCATTCTGAATGGAGGAAAGTTGAACATATTCCCCATTATAACTGAAACAAGGCAAGGATGCCCACTTTCACCACTCCTATTCAACCTAGTACTGGAAGTCCTAGCCAGAGCAATCAGGCAAGAAAAAGAAATAAAGTGTATTCATATTGGAAAAGAAAAAATTAAATTATCTCTATATGCCAACAATATGCTCTTATACCTATAGAATCCTAGACTCCTCCAAAAGATTTCTGGGTTTGATAAATGAATTTGGTAAAGTTTCAGAATACAAAATCAACGTACACAATTCGGTAGCACTGTTATACACCAATAGCGACCAAACTGAGAATCAAATCAAGACCCCAATTCCATTTAAAATAGCATCCAAAAAGCTAAAATACTTTGGAATAATTTTTACCAAGGAGGTGAAAGATCTCTACAAGGAGAAATACAAAACTCTGATGATATAAATTATAAAGGACACAAACAAATGGAGAATCATCCCTTGCTCATGGACTGGAAGAACTGACATTATTAAGATTACCATATTACCCAAAGTAATCTACAGAGTCAATGCAATTCCTATCAAATTATCAACTTCATTTTTCACAGAATTAAAAATAAAACCAAACCTAAAATTCATATGGAACCAAAAAAAAAAAAAAAAAAGCCAGAATAGCCAAAGCAATTCTAAGCAAAAAGAAAACAAAGCTGAAAGGCATCACATTACCTGTTTTCAAATTATACTACAAGGCTATAGTAACCAAAACAGCATGAAACTTGTACAAGAGCAGACACATGGACCAAAATAACAGACTAGAGAATCCAGAAATAAACTCAAATACCTACAACCAACTGATCTTTGACAAAGCAGACAAAAACATAACACTAGGGGAAGGACACCTTATTCAACAAATGGTGCTAGGAAAATCGAGCAATAATACACACAGAAAAATGAAATGGATCCTTATCTCTCCCCATATACAAAAAATTAACTCAAGATAAATTAAAAACTTAAATGTCAGACCTGAAAATATAAAATTTCTAGAAGAAAACCTAGGCAAAACTCTTATCAACCTAGACAAAGAACTTATGGTTAAAACTCCAAAAGCCAATGTATCTAAAACAAAAATAAATAAGCAAGATTTAATTAAACTAAAAAGCTTCTGCACAGCAAAAGAAATAATCAACAGAGCAAGTAAACAACCTATGGAATGGGAGAAGATATTCACAAACTATACATCTGACAAAGGACTAATATTCAGAATCTACAAATAATTCAGACAAATCAGCAAGAAAAAGCCAAATAACCCCATTAAAAAGTGGGCAAATGACATGAACAGACATCTCTCAAGAGAAGATATACAAGTGGTCGACAAACATACGAAAAATTGCTCAACATCACTCATTTCCAGGGAAAGCAAATTAAAACCACAATGAGACATCGCCTTACATCAGTCAGAATGATCATTATTTAAAATTTTAAAATACATTTGAGTGGTGAGGATGTGGAGAAAAGGGAACACCTGCACACTATTGGTGGGAGTGTAAATTAGAACACCCTCTATGGGAAGCGGTATGGGGATTTCTCAAAGAACTAAAAGTAGATCTATCATTTGATTCAGCAATCCCACCACTACATATCTACCCTAAGGAAGAGGGGTCATTATATAACAAAGATACTTGCACACGCATGTTCATCGCAGCACAATTCACAATTGCACAGATATGGAATCAACCTAAATGCCCATCAGCTGATCAGTGGATAATGAAAATGTTCTCACTCATATAATGGACCTTGAACATCCATTGTAATACTATAAGAAAAGGACTGACAGTGGTGGGAAACTATGGGGGGGAGGGGAAAGGAGGTGGGATTAACGGTAGTAATATCTGTCTGAGAATGGGGAAATATCCCTTATCAACAAGGGTGCCTGAACAAAGCATATTTTTATACCTAACCCTTAACTGTACCCCACAATATCAAAATAAAAAATATTGATTTAAAAAAATGTGATATATATACACCATGGAATACTATGCAGCCATTAAAAAGAACAGAGCCATGTCCTTTGAAGTAACATGGATGGAGATGGAGATCATCATCCTACATAAACTGACTCAGAAACAGAAAACCAAACACTGCATGTTCTCACTCATATGTGGGAACTAAACATTCACAAAAATGGAAAAAATAGACACTGGGAACATCAATAATGGGGGAGGGAGAAGAGGGGCTAGGGCTCAGAAACTACCTACAGGGCACAATGTTCACTATCTGGGGAATAGACCACCTGAGACCCAATCCCCACCACAATACAATATGTCTGTAACAAATACACGTTTCCCCCCAAATCTTAAATTTTTAAAAAGTTTGTTGCTGAAGAAAAAAATGATTCACATGGTCAAATTTATGCTATGCTTATTTTATCACCAAAATTAAAACAATTAAAAAGTAAAAGAAAAAACAAACAAACAAAAACATGTCATCTCTCTCTGTCATCCAGGCTGGAGTGCAGTGGCACGATCACAGCTCACAGTAGCCTTGACCTCCAGGGCTCAAGTGATACTTACACCTTAGCCTCCTGACTAGCTGAGACTACAAGAACATGCCACCATGTCAGCTGATTTTTATAGTTTTTGTAGAAAGCGTGTTTCACTATTTTGTTCAGGCTGGTCTCGAACTCCTGGACTCAGGTGATTTTCCCGCCTTGGCCTCCCAATTGCTGTGACTACAAGTGTGAGCCACTATGCCTGGCCCATATTTACTTTTATATGGGAGCAACAAGAAATTTTTTAAAATGTAAGACACCACTTACAATAGCATTAAGAAAATCCAAACACATACAGCATCTCTATACAGAAAATTGCAACTCTTAATGAACAGAAATCTTAAAAGCCCTACATAAAGGAAAGGAAATGCTGTGATCATACGTTAGAAGAATCAATATTATTAAAAAGTTAATTTTCCTTAAATTGATTTATAAAGTAAATGTAATTCCAATCAGAATGTGAACAGGGCTTTTCTTTGTCCCATTTTTGTTTTGTTTTTTATGAGGCTAGCCAAACTAATTTTAAAATTTATATGTAAGAATAGCCAAAGCACTCTTGAAGGAAAATAAGATAAGATGAGCTTTACTTTACTGAATATCAAAATTTATTATAAAGCTGCAATAATTAAGGCAGTGTGGTATTGGTACAAGGATAGAAAAGTAGATCAATGTCACAGAATAGAGAGATTATAAATATATCCCTTTGATTTATGCCAAAGTGGCTTTACAGCACAGTTGGTGAAAGAATAGCCTTTTCCATAGATAGAAATAGTTTAATTGAATATTCATGGAAAATATTGAATCTGGAGTCCTACCATTCACAAGAAATAACTCTAGACAAAGTATTGATCTAAATGTGAAAAGCAAAGGAATGCAGTTTGATGAGATACTAAAAGATTATATATTCTCAACCTTGAGTTAGGTGAAATTTAATAAATATGAAGACAAAAGTCCTAACAGTAAGGGGGAGAATGTTCAATTAAACCACTTTAATACATAGAAATTGTATTCATTATAAAATGGCACTAGGAACGTTTTAAAAAAACAAGTCACAGAATGAAGAATTAGCAAATATATCTCACACATATAACAGATAAAGTGCTTGTATGCAAGATAAACAAAATACTAGTACAAAAATCAATAAGATAAAAAACAATCCAAAAGAAAATGTGAAAAAGTGTGGAATAGAACTAGTTATTAGAAAAAAAATCACAAGATAATACTGCATACCTACTAGAATAGCTAAAATCAAGGGACTTTCAGTACCAAGAGATGAAAAAAATGTGGGATTCTCATACACTGTTAGTTAATATTTTAATTGATGTAAATAATTTGGAAGTCTATTAGGCAGTATTCATTCAGATTAAACACATACATTCCCTACACCGCAATTCCACTACTCAGATTATTTCTAATATCATTGCTTGCACGAGTGTCTCAGGAGGCATATAGAAAAATTTTCATAGCAGCATTATTCATAAAAGTAAAAAACTGGAAACAATCCCACTTTCCATCAACAGTGAAATGGATAGATACATTGTGGAACCTTTGTCCAGTGTAACAAAAAGCAGCAATGACAGAGAATGAAATACTGCTACTTATAACCACATGGCTGAATCTCAGAGGCATAATGTTGTTAGAAAAAAGTCAGACACACAAAAGCATATTTTTATGATTCCATATATACGAATTTCAAATCAGGCCAATCTAAACTGTAATGAAGAAGGAAAAGGATAGAGCTTGGAAGTGCAAGAGAGGATAGGTATTCTATATTGCTGATAATTTTCTACTTCTTGCTCTGGGAAGTGAATAATCCATTGTGCTCTATATTTTTATTTTTCATGCTTTTGGTAAATAGAGTATATTTTTTAAAAAATTAAAAATATTTTTCTAGAAAAGTTTGACAACTGCAAAACACCATAGAAACAGCTTTCTAATTTTGTTACTTTTAACTTCAGGCATGCATTAAAGGTAGAATTACTAAGCTCTTAAATAAAACTCTCACTGATGAGGAAAATATTCATGGTTTAGCAGAGAATAAACTATGTCTGACTAGTCTAAGCTATTTAAATTTCCAAAACCACTGAAAAATTTCCACATCAAAGGCTGAAAAAAAATTCTACCAACATGACTATGGGTTGGAGAAACATTTGTCATGGATAAGAAATTGGCTCAGAACAAAGGGAAAAATCAAGAAGAAGAACAAATTGTACTCTCTGGATTAAAATGTATAAAAATAAAAGTTTTTAAAAGTACCAGTACAATTTGACATTGTTATAAATAATCTTAATGGTGTAAGCAATAGATTATGTTTACTTTGGCTAAACTTTGATAAAGGGTAAAAGTTATCTTCCTACTCCTCATCTTTCTTCTGGAATCTTTCTGTATTGCTCTTATTTTTCATTTACTTGTGTTTATTTGTTTCACAAATATTTGTGGGAATTATTGCATACAGATATTGTGCTGTGCACTGGAGTTTCACTGGTAAGTAAGTCAGAATATGACCTCATTGAATTTTTATTCTACTAGAGGATTCAGACAATAATCAAGCAAACGGGTAAATGAGCAGGGTAAGTGTACACTATAAAAACCACACTGAAGAAAATTATAATGGTATGTGATAGAGTGTAATTTAATCTGGGGTGAGAGCTGCTTCAGAAACCATGGTTAGAAAGACACAACTTAGGAGGGGAAATTTCAACTAAAATCTTAGGGATGAAATTTACTTATTGACTTAATTCAGCAAATACATATCGAGCATCTACTGTGTGACAGGCACCATTACAGATTCTGGGAAATCAACAAGGAACGAGAAAGACAAAAGATGCAGACTTCATGGCGTTGACATTGAAGTCTTCAGAAGAAAACCTTTTATGGTAATGAAACAATGACTGCAAATACCCTGGACAGGAAAAGTCTGATGAGTTCATTAAGCTTCTAAAGGGCCAGCATGTCAATAACATAGTGAGCAATTGGAAGAGTGGCCTGCAATGGATTTGTGGAATGCCTTTCACCTTGTAGGTCATGGAAAGAAGTCTGCCTTTTATTCTTCGTATAATTAGAAGTCATCAACAGGTTTTAACCAGAACAACAGTATTACTGGATTTACTGTTTAGATCAGAGTTGCTTTTCTGAAGAGAATGGTTTGAAGGGAACAATAGTAAACATAAAGAAACAAACTAGTAAGCTATATTCCAGGCAAGAAAGCATAATGTTCCGCACTGAGATAGGAAAGTGGGATGGAGAGAGGTAAACAGATGTGGAAGATAAATTTGGCATGTAATTAACGGAATCTATGATTTATGGGTATAGTACAAGAAAGTACAATGGGTGTAAAGTAGAAGTGATAAGTGATTTGAAGAGAGAGGAGAAAGTATGGAATTTTCATCTTGAAAGTGGAAACATGATCTCATTAGAAGAAAATGACAGGATAAATGAGTGCTATTGAGTGAAAGTTTGAGATTTGAGATCACGGAGTCATGATTTTCCAGCAAAGTTTGCCAACGCAAATTCAATCATAATGATAGAATGTGGCCCTTCACAAGCCCATCTCATTCTGCCTTCCCATCTTTATTTCCCACCTGTACTCAACACACCCAGGTCACATAATATGCTCTTTGTACTTCTCTTCCCTTAGAGGTATGACTCTATCTTTGTGGAATGCCTTTCACCTTGTTTTGCTAAGACGTTCAGATTTCACATCCTCTAATTATTTGGCTGTTTTCTCCAGGCAGAGCTCTTTGCACTCTTCTCTGTGCTTCCAGAGTAACTTGGACACATTTCTAATTTGATCTTTTAAGTATTTATTTGCATTTTGTTTTTCTCTTCTCCGTACTAAACTATTGGAAGGTAGGGGCTATCTTATTTATCACTGAGATTAGCACACTGATGGATCTAGAGTCGTCACTCAATAAATGTTTGATGAATGAAAAAATCATTAAAAAGACCAAATGGGAGAGTTTTGCAAGGTAACTAAAATAGAAGGAAAAAGGGTAAAGAGATGGAAGGATATTTGCAATGAAGTAATTATAATGATGAACAAAGACTGTATGCTGACCAGGGTGAAAAAATGAATCCTGGAGTGGACCGATAACAGATGTGGGCCGAGTTGGAGTCTTAACATATTTGAAGAATTGAGGAATTGTGTCAGTAGATATTTGAATAAATATTCCAGAAAAATAGCTGGTGGTTATAGGAGAATGGAATATTTAAAACCAAGATTTCAAGAGTAGCAAATCTTCTGGTGCCAAAAATACCCACAATGAAAGCAGTTAGCCAAAATTGAAAAGAAATTTGAAATAAGAAAATTTGAAGATACAAAACCATCGTTTTAGATAGTTTGTTTATGTGGATGCTGAAGTCATATAAAATTATACTGTAGGAGTTAGGAATCTATATTTTTGAATGAAAAGGTCTTACTATGTAGGTAAATAACCAACAGTAACAAAAAGATAGAGGAAGCATACGCCTTAAGAGCACGAATAGGCATTTTCAGGAAGGAGGAGAATAAAGAGTTAGTATGGGAAACAGAAATGAAAGCATTCACCAACCAACCCTTTTATACCTCATTTAATCAGTATGAGAAAGAACAGACCGGCTTCTCTTAAGAGGGACACAGTAGAACTGTGAGTCTAAAGTAACAGTTTTTGGATAAGACAAGAATATGGCAAAATGTTCCTAGAAGAGATGGAATATTTAAGATATTTTGTAATGAAAAACTAGAGAAATAGAATGAGAGTGGGAGGATCAAATTAAGGACTGGACAAAAAATAGTATGGGGCTGAGAGTTTTGGGGAAGATGAATATTCTTGTAATCAAGTGTCTAGCTATGACTAAGCTCAACAAGGATATTGATCCATTTCTTGGAGGAAGAAGAGCATCCAGAACTTTTAATCTGGTACAAAATCATGACCCTTGGTAGTATGGAAGCTTACTAAATAGGAGTTCCACAAGGTGTGGACTAATATGACTATACATAGGCAACAGCTACCCAAGGCTAGGGGCAGCCTGATAGCACTGGTTGCACAAGCTGGTAGCAGCTTCCCAGGACCATATAAATGAATAGCACCCAAAAAGCTAAAATACTTCGGAATAATTTTTACCAAGTATTTATCACAGCCTTTCTCAGGTTTGACTTTTTGAAGTGAAACTTTCCTTACCACAGTGTCTGAGCTTCTATGAAACGTATTGTCTACATCATTTTTGCTATTTAACCACATGACTTGTTCTAGAAATTATTTCATAAATATTTAACTGATTATTGCAAGTATTTTATAAATTTATAAAATACAGATATTAAGTTTTAAACCTCAGTTAAAGAGTACACATCTCTCAAACTCAGTGTTTGCTAATTAAGAAACTTAATCTGATCAATTCCAAGTATATTCAGACATTTATAGGTTTCCCCAAAACATATACATTGTATCTATAAGGTATGTTAGTCAGTCCTGGAATATTAGGCTAAGGAGTTTCACTTAAACTCATAAGAATAAATTTACAACAAATTAATCACTATCTCATACAGCTAATAGTGGAGTACTTTATCACAGAAGGGTATTTGGGTCATTCACTCAACAGAGCCGCTACTATTGATACTAAAGCCCGTATTTGGCAAAAGTTGGTCAGACACAGTACCTTGTCTCAGAAAACTTTAGACATATTAATATAAATATAAACTATTTCCTATAACTAGATGAATTATATATATATAGTCCTATAGCTATGATGGATCTATAATTTTATACACTATTTAGAAAGAAAGAATGAAGCGAATAAGAGAGGGAAGAAGGAAGGAATTTGATGAAATTCCTCAATTTTTGAAGATGATGCCGAAAGAAAATTACTCCTTCCATAGGACCACCACAACCAGTGTCAATAAAGGCCAGACTGAATTAATAGATTAGAAGGGCAGATGTTTACGTTTTCATACTCTAAAGTCAGTTATTTTCAGCAACAATGAAAGTAATCTGTCTTCACATGGAATGTGGGTACAAGTCGCTGTGTAAGACTCAACTATTATTGATGGTGTATTAAAACTTTTTCTCAATGAACCACCACTTTCATGGTATTACAAATGAGCTATTTATTAGAAAACAAATCCATCGGTTAAGGCATGTGATTAAGTGATGGACCCCCCCGCCATGTGTGAGCCTCTAAAAATGATAAACCAAAAATTTAGGTATTGTTTATGATTTTTACATTCAAAATTATAATTCATCCACAAAATTGTAACTCATTCATTCATTAAATTAGCATTCATTCATCCATCCAACAAATACTACACTTCTACTATGCACGATCTTAAAATGTTTATAGTGATTTGTATTTCCAAGTAGGCTTTTTCCAATTGTAAAAAAAAGATATTTCAATGTTTCTTCTGTTTTTTAACACAGAAAATTTATTCTCCCGTGCAAGTGTATAAGCCATAATACCTGATTTTAATATAACACACATGCAAGGTAGAAACAAAATGTTTATTAAGTGCTTTCCATAATTTATTTTTAAAATACACAGCAAAGGTGACACAAAATTATAACAAACAATTTATGTAATACTGAAATAATGTATAAAACAAGGTTGTTCTTTGGTTTATATGATGCAATTTTGCAATTAAACATGTGTTTTAATTTTTTTTTTTTAAAGCTGGTAGATTATTGATGGAGGGAACTAGAAGCGTCATGAAGAAACTAATAGAAACCAAAACAAGCAAGTTACAAAGTATGCTTTATTTAATTATAGTTCAGATAAACTAGAGTATACATACTACAGATTTAAGCTGTCCCTAGGCATTACTAACCTGTATAACCAAACCTTACATAGTTGACTTTTGTTCAAAATTCTAGTATTACCACAGCTTACAGTATAAATTGAATGAGTCTTCTCAATTCTTGCTCTTTCCTCTCTTAGGTAAGTGAGCCAAAATATTAGTCAAATAATTACCTAACAATTAATTTACAAATGATAATCATACTTGGAAAAAAGATCAACACTGAAAGCAACATGTAGATTGTTCCTCAAAACTTTAAATATATGTGAACTCGATGAAAGAATTCTCATTTTAATTATTTGCTAAGAGCTTATTATTACCTAATTTGTAGCTATGTCCCCAACTAAAATATATATTAGAAAAATAGATTATAGATAGATAATATGTAGATAACATACATCATAGGTTATTTCTATTCTATTATGCATATATGTATCTGCATACATAACATACACAGAAATCCTAACCAACAAGAATTTTGATGTCATTCTTACAGCATCACAATACTATTGTCCATTTATGTAGTACCCCCTCAACTTTTGACATAGACTAGATTTGCATTTTGAGTTTTGATTCAGACTTCTTCTTGCTTATCAAGAAAGAATAGACTTATCTAAATTCACCAAAATAGAGAAATTTATATTACAATGTAAGGAAGTAAAACTGACTATATTTAATGAGGGAGCAAAGGATGATGATAGATCTTTTAATTTGGCCTATATAAAGTATACCTTGTGAGAATACAGAAAACAGATATCTTCTATTAAATAGATTTCTATTTTCATTTACTCTATGCTCAATATATCACAATATCTGTAAGAAAAGTTCTCATAGGGAAAAGAATAAAAGTTTAATAAAAATCTAGATTTTATTTGATAATTAAGTAGGTTTTATTCAGAACTAATATATATAACAAAGATAAACTGTGAAGGACCCTTTAAGTTATTGTCAGAGGTGGTCTTTCTGTTCTTGCAATAATAATACAGATATAATACATTTCATGATCTACAACTGGTCTGCTGGGAAGTTAAAGGTAGAGGTGGAAGAATGTTCCCTTCAGCATTCTCATCTATCCTCTAAATTAACTCAGCAACTCTTTCAAGAAATAGCAACTCTTTCATGAAAACCTATACTAAGTTCTCAATCTGTTAGTTATGGATTTAGTTTACTAGAACTGCCATAACAGGATACCAAAGACTGGGCTGGCCCACTAGGCTTCAGTTCCACTCTAACATCCTCATCTCTTTAAAGGCTCATGTCCAAAAAAAAATCTCATTCTGAGGTACTGTGGGTTAGAGCTTCTGTAGGAGGGAATATAATTTAGCCCATAAAAGTTGTTTTTAATGTTATTAACATGGCTATTGTATTCGTTCATTTAAAAATATTGTTCTACTAAATCTTCATATCTACACTTAAAGATAGACATTTTTATTTTCATTTAACAAAAGGTTCTAAGACCTAAGTATCTTCATCACATTTCTTAAACAATAAGTGGAAAAACAATAATGTCTTCTGTGAAATTAAGTTTCTTCTAGAAAGTGTATATAAAAAATGTTTCAATGTGGACATTGATGAGATCACAGTCTGCTGCTATAAAAGTCCAACCTGTAGCTAGAGGGCATGCTCCCTTTAGGCAGGCAGAGAGAGCAACCACATCTAAATAAACACCATACATTGTTGGCCCAGCAAAATTAAACTCTTAGCTGCAATTCTTTCTCATCTGCTTAGGATTCAAAGTCTTGATCCTGGGGCAGGGATGTGGCAGGGGGACGGGGTTAGTGGTAAGTGATTGTTTTTTTATCACATGACTTCTTGCTTCAGGGTTTGAGCTTTCTTTTTTTTGAGTTGAAGTCTCACTCTCGCCCAGACTAGAGTGCAGTGCAGGCTCCCGACCACCGCAGGCTCAACCTGCTGGGCTCCAGCGATCCTTCCGCTAAGCCTTCCCAGTAGCTGGAACTACAGGCACGCGCTACCACGCCTGGCTCATTTTTGATTTATTGTAGAGATGAGGTCTCGCCAAGTTGCCCAGGCGGGTCTCGAACCTGCGGGCTCAGGCAATCCACTCACTTCAGCCTCCAAAAGCACGGGATTACAGGTTGAGCCACGAGCTCAGCCAGGATTTGAGCTAGCTTCCTTCCTTCCTTCCTTCCTTCCTTCCTTCCTTCCTTCCTTCCTTCCTTCCTTCCTTCCTTCCTTCCTTCCTTCCTTTTTTTCTCTTATTTTACAATCCTAGGGTAAGTGTGAAGATTTTCTACATAAGTATGCTACTTGAAGGCACAGCTCGGTCTCAATGAGCCCTCACCCCACCCTGGTAGCAGTTATGGTATTCAATAGGTGATGGTTTTGTGTCTTTTATGCCTCCTCCTTCCCTCCCTCTTTTAGCAGTGGCCAGCCCCTGTTGTTACCGCCCTTGTGCTCTTGTGCTCATGTGCCCAATGTTTAGTGCCATGTGTGAGTAGGAATACGTGGTTTTCAGGTTTTTGTTTCTTTATTCAGTCCACTTTTGATGGGTATCTGGGTTGGTTTCATGTATTTTCTATTATGAATAGTGTTGCAAAAACATACATGTGCAGATGTCTTTTTGATAGAGCAATTTGAGTTCCTCTGGGTAATATTCCCAAGAGTTGATTTGCTGGGTCAAATGGTAGCTCAGTTTTTAGTTCTTTAAGAAATTGTCAAACTGCTTTTTGCAAAGTTTCAACCAGCTTATATTCCCATCAACAGTGTAGAAGAGTTCCCATTTCTCCACAGCCTCATCAACACCTGTTGTTTTTTGACTTTTTAATGTTAGCCATCCTAAACGGTATGAGATGGTATCTCATTGTAGTTTCGATTTGCATTTCTCTAATAATTAGTGAAGCTGAGCATTTTTATATGTTTTTTGTCTGCTTAGATGTCTTCCTTTGAGAAGTGTCTGTTCATGTACTTTGTTAATTTTTAATGAGGTTATTAGTGTTTTTTTTTACTTGTTAATTCGTTTGAGTTCATCATAGATCCTGGATGTTAGACCTTTGTTGGATGCATAACTTGCTAATACTTTTTTCCATTCTGTGGGTTGTCTCTTCACTCTTTTGATGATTTCTTTTGCTGTGCAAGTAATTTTTAGCTTGATAAAAATCTCACATGTCAATTGTAGTTTTGGCCAAATTTGCTTTTGAGTACTTGGCCAATAATTCATTGCCTAGGCTGATATCCTGGAGGATGTTTTCTAAGTTTTCTTGTAAGATTCTTATGGTTTGAAGTTTCATATTTAATTCCTTGATCCATTTTGAGTTAATTATTCACATGATGATAGGTAGGGGTCCAGTATCATTCTTTTGCTTGTGGTTAGCCAGTTTTCCCAGTACCATTTACTAAACATGGTTTCCTTTACCCAATGTTTGTTTTAGTTGGCTTTTTTGAAGATGAGTTGGTTGAAGGCCTGTGGTTTTATTTCCAGGTTCTCCATCCTATTTCATTTGTCTATGTGTCTATTTGTCTATTTATGTATCAGAACCTTGCTGTGTTGGTTACTGTAGCCTTGTAGTAAAGTTTAAAGTCTGGGAATGTGATGCCACGAGCTTTATTCTTTTTGATGAGGTTTATTTTACCTATTCAGGCAGTTGTTTGCTTCCATGTGAATTTTAGTATTGCCTTTTTTAAGTCTGTGAAAGATGATACTGATAGTTTAATAGGGATTGCATTACATTTGTAATTGCTTTGAGTAGAATAAACATCTTGACTATATTGATTTTTTTCAATCCATGATTAGGAAATGTTCTTTCATTTGTGTCATCTTTGATTTCTTTGAGCAGTGTTTTGTAGTTGTCATTGTAAAGGTCTTTAAACTCTTTGGCTAGATGAATGCTGAGGTATTTTGTGTGTGTGTGTGTGTGTGTGTGTGTGTGTGTGCACGCGCGCGCGCGTGCACGCACACATGTGTTTGTGTATTCTGGAAAAGATTATTTTTTAAAAATTTTGATTCTCTGCTTGTTGTTTGTGTATAGAAAAACAAGTGATTTTTCCACATTGATTTTGAATCCTGAGACTTTACCAAAATCATTTATCAGTGCAAGGATGTTTTTGACAGGCTCTTCAGGGTTTTCTAGGTATAAAATTATATCATCCACAAAGAGGAATAAATTAACTTCCTACTTGGATACCCCTGATTTTCTTCTCTTGTCTACCTGATTACTCTGTCTAGGATTTTCAGTACTATGTTGAAAAGGAGGAGTGAGATTGGACATCCTTGTCTTGTTCTAGTTCTTAGGGAGAATGCTTCCAGCTTCTGCCCATTAAGTATGATGTTGAATGGAGGTTTGTCATAGATGGTTCTTATTATTTTGAAGAATGTTCCTTCAATGCCTAGGTGTTTGAGGGTTTTTACCAAGAAGGGATATTGGATTTCATCAAATACTTTTCTGCATCTATTGACATAATCACGTGGTTTTTAAATTGTGCGGTAGACTACATTTCTTTTGTATGTGTGGTAGACTACATTTATTGATTTGCATATGTTGAACCAGGCTTGCAACCTAAGAATGAAGCCTACCTGGTCATGATGAATGATCCTTGTAATGTGCTATTGGATGTGATTTGCCAGTATCTTGTTGAGAATGTTTGCATCTATGTTAATCAAGAAAATTGTCCTGAAGTTTTCTTTCCTTGTTGGGTCTTTACCATATTTAAGTATCAGTATAATACTAACTTTGTGCAATGAACTAGGAAGAATTTCTTCCTTACCAATTGTCTGAAATACTTGAAGTAGGATTAGAATCAGCTCTTCTTTGTACATTCTGTAAAATTATGTTGAGAAACTCTCTAGACCAGGGCTTTTTTTTTTCTTTAGGTGTGGAAGTTTCTTATTACTGTATCAATTTCTTAGATTGTTACTGGTCTGCTTAGTGTTTCAGTTTCTTCCTGCTTCAATTTTGGGAGGTTGTGTCTTGCCAGGAATTTCTCCATTTCCTTTATATTTTGTAGCTTACTCACATACAGATGTTTGTAGTAATCTCTGTGGGGGTCCTGCCCCTGCAAGAGATCAGGGGTCCCTTGGTAGGTGTGGTGGCATCAGCGATTTAAACTGGAGGGATAGATATAAAGAGAAAGAAAGGGGGGAGAAAGAAAGAGACTGGATTCCTGTTCAAGTGACCAGAAGCCATTTAATGGGTGTAATCCCAGGGCTTTTATCCCCAAACTCTGCAAAGTTATCATCACGGTAACTCCTGCTGCTATGGTTACACAAAAGGTAGCATGTGTCTTTCACATGAACAGGTCCAGGTGCACACAGGACATCCTCTACTCTCAAGTAGATATATTTTTCAAACATAAGGAAAAACATGAAGTTCTTATCCATTTTCTATGTACCCTTAATTATTTATAGCTATATAACATTGTTCAATACTTACACCTGAAACCAACATAATGATATATTACCTTTTACTATTCTATGCTAATTCAAACTGGTTTCTATAAAACAGTTGGTGCTATGGTTATTCTCTCCTAGCACCAGCCGGCCTAATTCAAACTTCACTGGCCCCCCTAAATCAAACTGAACTAACCACACTTCTATAATAAAATGGTTGCTAAAATTTTCTTAATGTATATAAACTATATTCTAAAACCTATATCCATAAATTTCTAAAATCATATTAAGAGAACCTGTGACTTGCACTAATGCGCCTCAATGTGACTCAAAGTCAAACTTAAATTATTTAAAAGCAAAAGACCATAAACCATGGAAAATGGAAACAATAGACTCCCAGGTTTAGCTGTGTACGTTCCGGTCTCAGAGTTTTCTATTAGAGCCAGCAGGAGCCTTTCCTGGCTGCTTGTGCCAAATGGAAAAGGAGGGAGGGAATGGGATCAACATCTCCCGAACACATCCTAGTTGTCTTGGGGTCAAGGGCCCTTCCTGATCCCTGATGCTCAGTGGGCCTCCATGGCCGGCTCCCAACAAATCTCTAATAATTTTTTGTAACATCACCTTTTTCAGTTCTAACTCTGTTTATTTAAATTTTCTCTTTCTCTTTTTTTTTGTTAACTTGACTAGAGGTTTGTCAATCTTATTTATATTTTCAAAGAACCAGCTTTTTGACTTGATCCTTTGTATTTTGTTGTTGTTGTTCTCTCCTTCATTAAGCTATAATTTTATTTTGATAATTTCCACTCTTCTACTGACTTGGGGATTGGATTATTCTTGTCTTTCCAGCTCTCTTAAATGTGACAGACTGTTTACTTGAGATTCTCTATATTCTTGATGTGGACATGCAATGTTATAAACTTTCCTCTCAGCATTGATTTCATGGTATTCCAGAGGTTTTGGTATGTTGTGTCTTTGGTTATAGAAATCTTTTTATTGATTTCTGTGTTGTCCCAAAAGTCATTCAGAAGCATGTTAATTTCCATGTGTTTGTGTATTTTGAGGGGTTCCTGTTTGTAATTATTTTTTTCTGCTGTGGTCTGAGAAGACACTTAGTATGATGTCAACCTTTTTAATTTTGTTCATGCTGGATTTATGTCCAAGTATGTGCTCTATCCTGAAGTATGTTCCATGTGCTGATGAGAAGAATGTATATTCTGTGGTTGTTGGGTGATATGTTCTGTAGATGTCTATTAGATATAATTGGTGCAGTGTCAAATTAAGATGTTGGAGGTTTTTGTTAGTTTTCTTCCTTGATGATCTGTCTAAAGCAGTTAGTGGGGTACTGAAGTCTCTGACTATTATATGGTTGTCTATGTTCCTTCTTTGATTAGCAATTGTTTTATAATCTGGGTGCTTGTAAGTTGGGTGTATGCACATTCAAGAATAATTTTTCTTGCTTGTGTTTTGAGTCTTTCTATGGGTGGGCTGGCAGTTGCTGGTGCTGGGGATCACCAGGAAATGGGGTTTCCTGGATCCCATGTGGATCCTGCCAGTGCCTCTGCCCAATTCCAGGCAGCTTTCTATGCCTGGCCAGTACAGGAGGGAGTGTGAGGGGAAGACCTTGGCTGTCTCCCCTTGACAAGGACTTCAGAGGCTTGTGTGAGGTATGTAAAAACAAAAACAAAACAAAATTCTCCTGCTTACTTAACCCTTCCTTCTCCAAAAGTCTTCTCTTGATCTCATGATGGGGCCACTTCTGGAGATGGCTGGGGCTTGGAGCTGTCTGTTCTCTGTATCCTCTGATTACTGTCTGATAAACCTTTGTTTGGGTTCTCAGGCTGTCCCTCAAAGCACCAGGCATACTCCTTCTTTTAGATTTTTTTTTTTTCTGAGAGCAGTAATTATCTGATGTCTCCATTCAGCCATGTTTGCCCTTCCCTCAGGGTTTGAGCTTTAATGTTTGAGGAAAAACGCTACCATCCTAAAAATGTTCAAAAGAGCATTACTGAGTACATGAGACTGAAATGCTCAGTTGCATACTTGCATGAAAGTGGAGTGTGGTTTCCATGGCAGCAACTTTAGGGACAGACAGCAGCAGCTACAGTTTTTTAGTTGTCTTTTAAAAAAAAATAATATAAACCAGATATTCAAATACAGTTATGGATTGCATAATATCATTTCTATCAATAATGGACCATTGGTGGTTGGTGGTTCCATGCATTTATAATACCATATGTTGACTCTGCCTCTTCTATGTTTATATATATTTAGATATACAAATACTTACAGTTGTTCTACAGTGGCCTATAGTATTCAGTGTCGTAACATGCTGTATAGTTTTGTAGTCTAGGAAGAATAAGCTATAACATATATCCTAGGTGTAGTAAACTATTCCATCTAGATTTGTGTAAGTACATTTTATGAGGTTTGCACGATGACAAAATCACCTAACAAACCATTTCTCAGAACAAATCTCAATCATTAAATGATGCATGGCTACATGCCATAAGCTAGTCAAATAAGTTCAACAAATATTCTCTGGAACCTTCCTCTGCAGCCTCTGTATTTCAGAAGCTCTTTATTTTACTAAGACTAGGCTTTTTCCAGAAATTCCAGTCCTTTTTCAAGTCCATAGGGATCTCTCTGCAGGCCTCCATATCACATTATTCTATCAGACCACACAGATGTCTTTATTCTTGCTTCTCTTTTACTCCTTATTTCATTCCTTTCTTTTTTCTCTAAAGAGTAAAGCAGTTGGGAAGAAAATACTTTCCAGCACAAACTCAAGTGAAAATCTAATGAGTTATTTTCTTCCCATTTGGAAGCATTTAGATGTTGCAAAAAAAAAAAAAAAATTAGGGAAATCTATGACTAATATGGTTTATTTAATGCTCTATAATTTTCATTTTTTATGTTTATTATTAGATATAAAGATATGTTCTAAGAATCTGTAATGATTTAAGCTGGCAGGATATATTTGCTTGTTTAGTCACATTATGTTTTTGCAAATTCATAAGCTCTTAAATGATTTTATTGTTCTCTCACTCCTAAATACCACATAATGGAATAATATTTTAAATGAATTCCTATTACAGTCTGTATGGATGATATCTATATCATATTTTCCACATTTTTCCAAATGAATGAATGACATTTTGTCAGGTAATATCACTTTCTTTTAAATAGTCTAACAACATGAGCAAATGATTACAGAAAAGCAAATTCCACTTAAAAAATCAGTTTTACTATATAAAAATAATTTAGGACAATTATGTCCTTTTTACTAATTCCATTCATTCACCACTTGATAAATTGTATATTTTTATTCAACTATAAAAAGAGAAATATTGTAGCTTTCAGAGACTTTCTGAATTTACCCTGCATTGCTGATATGAATGGTTCTTACAGTCTTTTCACAATAGACTTCCTGTGAACACTTTTGTTTTTGTACCACCACCCAAGTTACTATGACAAGGCAGCTCTCGGGCTCAGGTGTGGCACAAAGCCTTTCCATAGCAATTGATTTTTAAACAGTTTGTTTGCCAGTTGAAAAGGAAAAGTAGATGAAATATATGGGTTGAGCTTTATTAGGTTTACAAGATACATTTTCTCTATACTAGAAAATACTTAGCAATGGAACCAGCTAATTTGTAACAGAATGTTATTGGTAAGTCATGAAATGGCAGATGTTCTTTTTCTATCTATATGTTTAGTTTGGTGCTGGGATTAAACTCAATAACGTATGCAGATATGCAAACTTAGAGAAGGTTAGTTTTAATACAAAACCTATATGCTGACCTTTTAAAAAGTTTTCTGTTGGTCAGAACATAGAAAGCAGTAAATTCTTAAATATTGTGCAATCAATCTATTGGTAACGCATTCTCATGATCTCTGCCAGCTGGCACTAGCACAGACACATTACTCACAATGTTAAGCAAAAGTTTAGTATTCTCATTTTTTTAAAAATGAGGTGATGAGAATTTGAAGAAACAATTCATATGTAAACTTACTAAGTAGAAGTAACTGAACTAATCTTGAGTATAAAATGTGGCTTAAAAAGAAAGGCTGTGTGTTTAAGAAGTTTGTAAACACTTTAGGAACAAAGACATAATACAAAATTTATCAACCCAAGAAACTGATCACTAAAGCCTATTATTTTAAGAATGGGATATTTGGTGGATTAACAAACAGTCTCTCATATTCTTTTATAATGAGTCTTAATATATGTTTTTTCTAAGAGGTTACTTTACATATGTAAAATAATCTTTACCCTCAGGTCAACTGCTTTTCCATAAATCTTTTTTTGTTTTTTTAAGTTAGAGTCTCACTCTTGTAGCCCAGGCTGGAGTGCAGTGGCATGGTCATGGCCACTGCAGCCTTGACCTGCTGGCTCACACTACCCTTCCGCCTCAGCCTTCCAAGTAGCTGAAACTACAGATGCATGCTACCACATTCGGCTACCATAAATCTTTAAAAGCATCCTGGACTCGGTGGATTTTTCAATACCCCCAAAAAAGTATTGGTTCAAAAATTTGAAGAAAATTATAGATTAAAATCATTAAATGATTAATAAAATATATACAGATAGTATAATATTCAATTACATCAAAACTCAATTTATTTAGTTATATATAAATAACATTTAATGTAGAATGTGGGAACTTTTTAATATATTTGATATCATAGAGAATCTGGCCTCTAAGAGTGCCTAGATTCTATAAAGGCTTTCAAATGGTCAATTCCCAATCAAAATATTCACATGACATTGGTAAACGTTTTGGTAAAACATCATTTAAACAAGAAATAAATTTTTAGTCCTATCAAATGACATCGTTAAACATTTCAGGTAAACAACATTCAAGCAAAGAATTAATCTGTAGTTCTGTCTAGTACTTACACAATTAGCTAGCAGGATTAAAATCACATGAATAGTTCCACAAAACTCAAAGGAAATATAATATCTTTATGAAAATTAAAAACAGAAAGAAAAAAGAATACCAAAGTGTTTGCTTTTTAATCTTTAATACTCCTATAATTCAAACTAGGTATTAAAATGTCAGTAAATGTGACACCCAAATCACTGTAGTGATGTTCCAATTCTTCTATTTTCAATTAAGATTTACTTTGACTTCCTGTCTACTGCTAACTCTGTTGATATACTAATTTTCTCTTTGACATGTCACTGTCATTCCTGCCTCAAGTCTCAATTTACATTTTTTCTCACAGGAGGAGTCTGCCCTTTTTCTCTCCAAATCAAAAGCCACCCAGCTTATTGACTTTTGCATTTAGCAGAAAAAAAAAAAATCTGTTATGTAAATTAACAAAGATATGATGTCATATTTTTATTGGTCATGAAAGACACATCTACTTCTTCACTTTTTTTTTTTCAAATTTGGGAAGAATTTTGATTACTCTTGTCTTTTATCAGTTTCTTTATATACATAAAATGGGAACTAATGGGGAGATTTGTAATATCATCTTGGACATCTTGGTCCAGAACTGTCTATGCTCACCCATGACCCTTGATTGTATGCTTCCCACTACCTAGTCTTATTCTCTAAATCTAGGAGCACTGCTTTGACAGTAACTGAGTGCTGGGTTACATGCACTTTCACTAGTGTCTGAGTCTTCTTTCATATGAGTTCTGATTGCTGCCCAGGCTCTGCCTAGATTCTTGATTGGGGACTCAGGGACTTATTCCTGGTGTTCTGGATTTGTTCCCTCTCTAATCTATTTTTCAACACTCTTTGAAAACTTGGTTCCCATTCTTTTCTTAGTTCTAACCTTCACTTTTTATGCTTGTCCACTTTGATGCTCTCCCCTTCTCTCTGAGTTGCATACCTACTTCCTCACCTACCATCATCCTTTTATTATTGTATTATTTCTTAAACCTCATCTTCTTAACTCTTCTCTAATCCTACTTGATAAATCTCGTTCTCCTGGTTGAAGTTATTCACCCTGCATTATAACATTAATTACAAAATTTTTTTTGTATAATCAATATTTTTTATTATGATATTGTGGGGTACAGTTAAGGGTTAGGTATACAAATATGCTTCGTTCAGGCACCCTTGTTGATAAGAGGTGTCTCCCCGTACAAATTTTTTAATGTTATTTTCTCCCGTCTTTATTAAAGTATAATTGGCTAACAAAAAATGTATATATTTATAGTTTACAACTTGAAGTTTTGATATATGTATGCATTGTGAGATAATTAAGTCAAGCCAATTGATCTTTAAAATAGGGGTTATCCTCTGAGTAACAATTATTTGATAGATGTTTTTCCATATGACTTACTATCTTATAGCACTCTACACATCAGGTACCATTTAATGATGAGAAAAGTGAGACTCATCAAACTTAGACCTTGATCTACTGTCTGACCATTACAATGATAGCTCTCACACTAGAGAGGTTTTTAAAAATAGGATTCTTGGGACATATCCTAGAATGCCTGATTCTGGAGGTTGCAGAGACCATCCCAAGTTATTCCAAAAGTGCTTTAGATTTGGAAACCAATGTACTACACAAGCTGCCACTACACCACTGTAACCATGGTACACGTCACTCTTGAAAGAAAACCAGAATCATTTATACAACTGTAGTGTGTTCTTACAGATTCAGGAGGTGTGTCCTGCTCAGGGCATTTCATGTACTCACCATGAGTACATGATGAAGAATATATAACTTATAGATTACGTGTTCTCCTCTTCTTTCTTCTTATCCAGATTTCTTTTCTTTTTTTTTCTTTTTTCTTTCTTTTTTTTTTTTTGGTGAGTCAGAGTCTCACTCTGTCCCTTAGGCTGGAGTGCAGTGGCACGCCCATAGCTCAGGTAATCCTTCCAACTCAGACTTCCAAGTAGCTGGAACCATAGGCATGCACCACCATCCTCGGCTAATTTTCTGATTTGTTGTAGGGAGTAGGTCTGGCCATGTTACTCAGGCTGGTCTCAAACTCCTGAGCTCAGGCAATCCTCTTGCCTCAACCTCCCGAAGTGCTTGCTAGGATTATAGGCGTGAGCCACCACACCTGGCTTTTAACCAGATTTCAAATTTGAATAGCTGTTGGTTATCACCAGCAGTTCAGACTAAATCTTAAAATGGGAATTTTCCTCAGTAGGCCTAGTAGAACTACATAATGACCAAAACCACAAATATGAGATTATAATCAAATGAACTTCTCCAAGTTACCATTGAAATAAGATTGAGGTGCCAGTCTGCTTTTCTATGATAATTAGCATTAAGAAGTATATACAATTGTGTTGTTAAAATAAAGAGATCAAACTTTAAATTTTCTAAATAAATTTTTCTGTTAGAAAATAACCATAAATATTTTTCATGACTTGAGTATATGCTTTATTATATCACTATATTCCAACAAAAATAAGAGGCAAAAATCAATTTTCTCTTCCTTGCAACTTGAATTCAAGTATTAATTTTTAAAAATGCAAACTGAGATACATAGAATAGTTACAATTTTTTTTACTATTTGTGCTCTTTACATCAAAAGTATACCAAGCATTCAGAAATTTTAGAGTAGTAAGTAAATCTCCAGATTGATAAATTTAAAAAATAAGAACAAATTCACTATTTTACCAAACATGGCAGTGGCCATACTTTTTTTCACATTTACACAAGGATGAAAATAAGTTGCAGAGATGTCCAGTAACCCTCTGAATCAAAAAAGGATTTACTGGAAGACACAGGAAGAACCAGGATGTATGACTGAAGACTATTTATTGGACTCAGCAATGCCTCATGATGCTGACATCAATGTTCTTACAGTGTTTTCCCACTGTTACAAAACCCTCTTACTCAAAAACATCAATTGTGTTTTTCCTGTAAGCCAGTGAAATCATTCAAAAACTGATCTTTAATGTAAAGATAACCAAATAAGGTATGTTGCTTTCTGCATGGTTATCTCACTGATGGTAGAGCTAAAAGTAAATAGATATGCGTCTTGGTTGGTCAAGACTCCACATAAAATATCTGAGTTCAGTATTGTTGGTTTTGGAATAAGTCCAGAGAAGGAAGAGTGATCTCCTTCTGAGATGGCAGCCCAAAAAGGCATTGTGTCAGGAAAGAGTTTAAAAAGCCAGGAAATGAATCAGGGTGGTTGTGAAAGGAGAGTCATTACATCAGAAGAAACCAGAAAAATATACTCAGATTTGGAAAATGCCCTTTACAAATGAGATTGAGACCAGATGAGCTAATGTTTTGCTGGTTTATTAATCCACTCCATTGTTCTTTTTATCTATTTCATAATGGGCCACAGAAAATTCCATAATGCAAGACATACCTATTCTCTTTAGGCTGTTGCATTTCTTATATAAAGAAATTGTGTTTTCTAAATTCTGACCTACAAGGGAGGACCCAAATAAACCTCAGATTTTATTTATAAACAACATTGTATATTTATTCTTACATGTTTAAACTTCAGTCACTTTCAAAGTGCACTCCATTTGATGCAATACAGTTATTGAGATGCTTTTTCCATTGCTCAAAACAGGTTTTGAACTTGTCAATTTTGTTGGCTTTTATGACTTCTGCTATTTTTGTTTTGTTTTGTTTTTTGCTTTTTGTTTTTGTTTTTTTTCACTACTTCCACATTGGCAAAATGTTTCCTTTTGAAGACTTTTTTTAATCAGGGGAAAGAAAAAAAAGTTGTTGCTCAGGACAAGACTACGTGCATAGGAAGGGTGGGACATGGGGGTCACACCATTTTTAGTCAAAAACACCCAGTAGGGTGTGGGCAGGTGCTCTGAACTGCCACACATTGTTGGTATAAACCACCCAGTATGAAATGGGCAAACACGTTGAAAGAATCTCCTGCCATGCTCGGTGGCTCAGCCTGTAATCCCGCGCCTTGTGAGGCTGAGGTGAGTGGATTGCCTGAGCCCACGGGTTCAAGATCCACCTGGGCAACTTGGTGAGCCCTCATCTCTACAGTAAATCAAAAAATCAGCCAGGCATGGTAGCGCGTGCCTGTAATTCCGGCTACTCGGAAGGCTGAGGCAGAAGGATCGCTGGAGCCCAGTGGGTCGAGGCTGCAGTGGCCGGGAGTGGCCACTGCACTCTACTCTGGGCGACAGAGTGAGACTGCAACTCAAAAAAAAAAAAAAAAGAAAGAAAGAATCTCCACTTAAAATTGACTGAAATCAAACACAGTCTTTCACAACAACACTAGCTGGTACACTGATGCCAATGGGTTCTTAGAATGCTTACCTGGTGGGAGAAGCCTGTACTACAAGAGACCTGCTATCCAAAAAATAATTCTGGTTTTTTTGTGGTTTCCCCCACATATTGTTTGGTATTGTTCCTATTGTGAGCACCAAAAATAGGCTCAGAGGAAGATTTCAAGATTTAGTGTAAATGGCATTTTGTTTCAAGATTGGAAATTTGACATGTAAGCTAGTGTTGAATTTCTGACAATTATTTATTCACATATTCAATGAATGTATTTTTCATTCTAAACAAGGCAGAATGGTGCTAGGAGCTACAGACTGAGCATATTACCAAGTGGCCATAGCCTTGACATTCAGTAATGTGAACTTATGAGGAACAAGAAGTTCTCCAGTTCTCCATTCTTATTAATGTTGCTAAGAACAAGCTGTGAGATATAAATCTGAGTAATAAAAGAAAGACCAATTAGATCATCTATTTATGCTTTGGGGAACTAAGCGAAAGGAGAATGCTTCTAATTTGTTTTGTTTAGATAAACTCTACGGGCTTGATACCTTTTAAAAGATTGCACTCTTTGCATCACAACATAGTAGGTGGTTTTATATATTTTACATTTATAATTTGAAAATTTGACAAACATTTCTAAGTGGTATTTCAGTATTCCTATCCATTGTTTTATAGACCCTGAAATTATATTTAGTTACTTGCTTTAGGTTTTTGTGCAAATCGGGAGTTAGAATCAAATTCTCACTTTACTTAATGCTATTTCCCAACACTATAAAAATTCTTCAGTCATAAAAAAGCACATTTACCATTGTATCTGTTATGTGGTACACAACAGAGTTTACCACGTTTCTTGGTGCTGACGGAGAGAAGACAGAAGTTGTCCGAACTCTGTTTCATAAAACATTAGAAAAAGGGGTCCTGTCAATGGAAAAACCTTCCGCTGAGATAACTATGAAACTCAAATCCAATTAAGCCCTGGCATTGGGAGGTTTATTATTGTTTCTTTTTATTTAATGTATAGTCAGTGATACAATAATACCTCTAGAACGATCCCTTTAAAAGTCAAAAATATATTTACTTTTCCTCTAACCAAAAGGTGGGGAGATCTAGAAAGTGAGTTTCTTTGTGTGTTCATGTGTATGTTTTAAGTGTTTAATTTTCTGCTTCTTTCGCTTTCCTTTACAGTTTAATTTTGCTGGCTATGATAATACTGACATAAAGTGCTTAAAATACATATACATTTATTCTTTAACTAAATGTATAGTCTTTAAATCCTCACAATAACCCCATGAGGTAATGAAATATTCTTATTTTGAGGATTAAGAATCTGAACCACAAAAATATGTAAATAACTTGCCTTGGACATTATTGTCTTATAGTTCAACAATGCCACTGATATTCACTGTCCAAATACCACAGATAAACCAAATTAACTACATCTTGAAAGGTTTTCATGTAATACAAAATAACAGCAAGAAGTTATCTCCTTAATTATTAATTTTTTAAGTTAAAATATAATTCCTGACTTAATCTATTCAGATTCCTTGAGGTAGGACAATCAAATGCAAAATGCATATGAACTTATGATCAAACCTAAGACATTTTTATTAAAAATTAACAGATACAAATAACTCATTATTTCAAAATTTTTCCTCTGCTATTTATAAATAGCAAAGATTCTGCATAAAGTAAAAAAGATGCAGATGTCTTAATTTTTTTCTTCTTTTTTCTCTAGACACTGATTTTTCTTTTTTTTAATATATTTTTGAAAATTGTATTCACTGACTTAACTACCATATTAAATCCAAAAGTACTGAACTGGTATCTTTGAATGCATGTTAACAGCAATTTCTTATTTTTGAGAGATCATCTTTAATAAGTCAAGCTTTAAAGAACATAGCCCTGCTCAGGATGTTAGTAACAGCACACACTTCCAGCCAGGTGTGGGACATTGAGCATGGTAATTTCCTGAGAGAGGACTTAGAGACCATTTTTTCAGGTGTTTCAATATTTTTTGGCAGTCTTTTCTATTTACTTTTTGCCTCTTCCATAGGGAATAGCAGACACCCATGCTTTTTACTCATAACTCAAGGAAGTCTTCTCATTGTTTGTAAAAAATTGTGATTTTAAGAAAGCTACCGCCAAGAGTTTTAAAATATTTACTTAGAGCCCAGTATGACTCACAGGGAATCATTTTGTGGTCAAAGACTGGCTCTAAAGATCTAACCTTAGTAGGTCATTGGAAGTCTTTCCCCTTACTTTAGGTTAATTATTTTTGGGGGAAAAATGTTATAACCAATTTTCCTCTTTGTGCTTAATGTTCATCTCTATTTCTTAGCCCTGACATTTGGAGCACTTAGTTTTTCTTTTTATACAATTCCATTTTGAGAAATTGACCTTGATTTTTTTTTTATTTCAATTACTATCCACCTCTCATTTTTAAAATGTGAAGTTAAAATTCTTATGTTCCTCTCATTTTAAATTAAAAGATGAAGTGCTTATTTAACAAGAGAAGAGCAGGCAGAAAAATGTAGTAGAAGTTATACAGGACCAAAAAGTAAGAGACCTGATCTAAAACTCAATTTATTAATTTAGATATTCCATAATAAGTGTTGCTAGATTTCACATTCTGTGCCAGATACTGAAATAGAATAATACACAATACATTCACTGTCGCCGCTCTCATGACACTAACAATCTGGTAGGGAAGGCAAGAGGTAATCAAATTATTACACAAATAAAAATGTAATTGTAAAATATGATAATTGTATTAGAATGCAAGGAACTTTACTGTACAGGAGAAGTTAAAGAATACTTCCTGGAGGAAGCGATATCTGACCAGGGATGTAAGGTATAAGATGAGGACGGGAACCGGGAAGACTGGTCCAGGCAGAATGAAGAGCTTTAGGAAAGACCCTGGGGAAGCAGAGTGGTTGAAATTAAGGAACTATAAGAGGTTCCAGATGTGACAGGAGAGGCCAGATCTTGCAGGACCTTGTAGGACTTGTTAGCAATTTTGGTCTCAAAACCAACAGCATTTCCAATGAATTGAATTGATGTGATATACATATACTTTTTAAGAAAGGTAGGTTTATTGAAGGAAAGATACGTTGTGAAGGGCACAACAGGCAGGACAACAGCAAGCGTATCTGGCATCTGCTGCTAGATTTTCATTTTTAAAGACTCCCTTTGCCTAATCTGTGAAGACCAGAAACAGGGAAGAGAATTTGCAGTAATCCAGAATGTAGATTGTGGACATTTGAACCAAAGAGGTGGTGGCAAGAAAAAATAAATAGATTCAAGACATACTTTATTTCAGAAGTACAATCCACAGGATTTCGTGACAGGTTGCATGCCGTGAAAGAGAGCGTCAGCAGGAACTGCATCATTCCATTGACAGAAATGGGGAACGTAATTGCAATGAAATATCATGAGTTTGGTTTTAGACTATTAGCATATTAAATATCTTTGAAGAATAGCTTTTTAGAAAAGATTTTTAGGGTCTCACTTTCTGTATCAAAAACATGAGAAAGTAAATCATCTCTAAAATATGCCCTTCAGCTCTCGACTTTGATTTTATTCTGTATCCTTTAAATTTTATCCATAGAAGAAACTGGTAAGTTGAATGTCCTTGTTCTACTAAGCCTCCCAATCATAATCAGAAAATTTTAGAATTGGAAAGAAGGGACTTCACCCCAATCTTGACCAAGTATATTTTCAAAGTAGGAGGAAAAGATGTTTGGAGTTCAAGCTGTCAACTATAGTTTATTGTTCTTGGCTCTGAACTGAATACAGCATTAAACTCCTTATCTGATTTATTTGCCAATGGTTCTTAATCATTGTTACGGGTCTCTTTTCCAAAGATGGTTGGGGAGACCCCAGTGAAAAGAAAAGTTTGTTAAAAACAAAATGCCATTAAAAATAGTAAAAAGGCAGTAAATACACAAAAATAAAAGGCCAATGGATAAATGTTAAGGTCAAGTCTACAAATGTATTAATAGTGCATGTATTTCGGATCATGTAAATCATATTTAGTTCAAAGCAATACTACAAAAGCACAGGATTCTTCCTGAAAATGGTGGTAATTTCAGCTACCTACATGGACATGTTAGAAACTGGTGTGGCAGGCATCCTCTAAGATGGCCCCTAATGTGTCATTCACACAATTGATTAAGGGCTACACTTATTGATTTTCTTCTAACAAACCGAATATGGCAGAAATGATGAGATGTCACTTCCAATATTCAATTTTAAAATCTTGAGAGAGGAGAAAAAAATTCACCCATGCTCAACTTTCTTTCCAACCCCCACCTCACACAAGTCTTGAGATGACACAATCTCAAAAGACTATAACTTCTTGAGATAGTTTGGCCTAGAGGCAACCTGCCAAGGCATGCCTGGACCTATTACAGAAATTTTGAGACAATAAGTGTTCACTGATTTAAAGCACTAAGTTTTGGAGTAATTTGTTATGCTACATTAAAAAGTCACCAGACATCATTATAAAACACTAAGTTAGACTCTTCAGTTAACATTAGTAAAAATATGCTAGTTTGGTTTATAAAGAACAAAGTTCTATCATGTTTAGTAACTCATTTTGCTACGAGTAAATAGCCATTGGTTGTATTAAACAATGAAAGTCTATAGAATTCCCCATTTTTCCATAATAGAAGGGATTCGAACTTCTGTATCAGTTCCCTGACCTCTTGGCTGACACTGACTGCCTACTAGCAGCCCGTAACCTTTACTTAACACAAACAAATAAATAAATCCCAAATGCCGATTTATGTCATCTGTACTTCCTTTTTTAAAAAATGCAAAGTGGAGAATCCTGGGCAATGAAGATCAGAATCTTCTGATGGAATTTTCACTTCTAATTCGAGATGGAACATAGCTTGGGAAGACTCAAATTAATGTTTCCCCAGAGAGCAAGAAAGTATGAAACAGAAATAGAAGAAAAGGGCCACATTTTCATTTAGGGTGTATAAATGTTCAAAAGAGCATCACTTTTAACGTAACAATGAAAATAAAACTTGGACAATCTATAAAATAACCATTTTAATTGAGAGCTTAAATCTTAAGGCAATCAGGTAAACTTACTTCCAAAGGGTGTCAAACCCTTCCCAGGAGATATAAGACATGCGAACATGAAGTTTTAACATTTGGCAGAGCACACAGGAAGAGGATGTAACAGATACAAAAGCAGGTTAAAAAATCTGCAAAAATTATAATAAATTATTAAAAACTGAGGGTTGGCTAGCATGACCATTTGGAATCTCTTATAGCCCCAGACACAAAGAAGCTCACATCAACTCATCAGCTCCACCAGCATCCTCCAGGTCCTTAGAAGGAAGACTGGAGACAAGGAAAGAGACCTACGAGACCCCTCCTTTGTAGCCAAGTTTGCATTACTTGCTAAAGTCTGAGGGAAGATTGAGAACACCTAAGAGAAGCCCATCCAAACTTCAGGTCCTGTTGCTAGGGGATAGGAACAAAACCAACTTGTTCTTCAGACTTTTCTCAGCTATGAAGCAAAAATCCTGAGAGAAGAGCAAGAAATCCACTCATGTCCAGGACCTAACCCTGCTTTGACATGAGGCCAATGCGGTGTACTGCAGTTGTATGGCTACTCAGACCTCTCTTAAAATAGACTGTGACGTTCTTTTGCTATTAATATTTAGACAAAATTTTTCTCAATTGCACTCCATACTGAACTATAAGCCAAGAACCCATCAAAAAAGTTACTCATTTATATATATTCATTGCAAACCATTCACTTTTTGGTTCTTCTTGAAAGATTCCACTGTCAGAAGGAAGAAGCAATACAAACATCAGCTCTGTGATAAAAAAAAAAACTTTTTATACACGAGAAACATTATACACCTTAAGTATAACTCCATGTTTTCTCATGACAGTATCAATCATCCTGTCATCCACTGTAAGAGTTGATAGCTGTCAGATGTTTTGAAAAATCCTGGAAGGGTAGAAATAACATGCTAACACGAGAATAACACTTTGGAGCTTCTGTGGTATGCCATGTGTAACTGTATGAAGGAAACATTATTGGTACATTTATAAATGAAAAACCTGACACTGCTATTGTCTTAATGTTTGTATCCCCTCCAAAATTCATGTTGAAATTTAATAACCAATAGATAGTAGTAAAAAGTAGAGCCTTTAGAAGGTGATTAGGTCATGGAGTCTCGTCTCTCATCCTCAAAACCTCTGACTCTAATTACCTCCCAAAGGTCCACCTCCAAAGACATTAGGAGTTAGAACTTCAACAAATGAATTTGGGAAGGATAAATTCATTCCATAAAAAGCACCAAGGTCTTTCTAGCAACTGATAGAACAGCGCTTATGTACAATTCTTTCTGATTCTGAACTTCCCTGTTTTCAAGGGCCTATTTATGCCCCTCCAAGACATGCTCAAAGAAGGAGTACTCAACCTCCTAAGACTATGTTTAGGCCCTTTTAGAGACATCACCAGCTATCTTGAATTCTTGTTGAAAATGTTTCTTATTATTTTAAAATTCTTCAGAGAGTTTGGATTGCCCTTTCAGAGGATGACCTCTTTCAGATGATGTGTCTCCAGTGGTGCAGAATAGCTTTTCTTCTGTACATTCTCTCAACTTCTCTCTTACTTCTATTGCCTGATTTGTATTCCTTTCATATTATTGCAGTTTTCATATTCTGTTCTTTTTAGTTTTACTTCCTCTATTAACTCCAGCAGCTCTTCAATCTCTAGAGCTGTAGATTGTGTAGAGAAGTACTCCTTCAGCCCTTCTTCCTTTTCAACCATGCTGTCTGGTCTGCCTGTGATGCTGGTGTTCACCTTGGGCAGGAAGAAGAAACTCTCCCAATAGCCACCCAAACAGCCTTACAGCTTCCATCCTTATTGTCAAGGTTGACATTCCTAATGGAAAATTTGTCTCTTGGGGCACAGACTTAGCAACTTTCCTGGCCAAGTACGCAATATGAAATAAATATATGCATTGTCTTCCAATGAAGCAGATTTGAATAAGGCTTCATTTTAAGTTTCCAGAAGGGGATGACAGGTGGTGGGTTATGTTTTCTTTTATTTTTTAATGTAGGTCCCATATTCCTAAACAGGAAATAACATCTGCTGGACCAGGTAAAATTGTATGTTAATTCTTCAACTCACTCTCTCTAGAAAGGTAAAACAGTTCTTTCAGGTGAGAGAACCTTCCAGCAGGGAAAGTGACCTGTGGGCCAACTGCCACTGCATTCTCTTACAATATTGCCAGTGGTGAAAGAGGACTTGGCTAAATGGTCAAAATTCTATTACCCTCTATTCTGGTGGTTGATGAGACACTTCTTAAACATTTTCGTTGAATAGACATGAAAACATAATTAATAAATATAACAGTTAAGTTACCTCAGTGTGTTTGCTGGTGAAAGGCAACAGCAATTATTTTTTCAACCAGACCCTTGATGGAATTCAGCCCCAATAGCATCGAGAGTTTCCCAACCAATCTCTCTTTCCCAAAGGTGGAAGAATTTCCTAAACAATCTCTCCTTCCCAAAGGTGGAAGAATAGCGTTGTTCCCTGAGGCATTTTAAGAGGCTAAGAAGTAATCTAGTAAGGTAGAAGTTAGACAGGAGCAGGTACCCATCTCTGAGGGTACCTTGTCTCTAACGACACTCCGGAACCCCCAGTCTCAGCCCATCTGTACCTCAAGTTTCTCATTCTAGAAAATCCCTTTATCTTGTGGTTAGAGTATCGTCTAGCATGGAATTTTGTGCATCCGGGACTTTTCAGACCTGCATACATGTGCATCAGAAGTTTAAGATCGAACTCTTATAACCTTTACAGTATCACCATATTACCAGCATTGGTTAGCACTGTGGTTTTAAATCAAGCCCTCTCCTTCCCCCATCCTCCTCGCCACCTGTTGGTTTTGCGTAGCCATTCATGAGAAACCACGTTCGCAGTTCCAAAAGGTCACAACACCCCAGACCTGTCCCTCAAATTACGAAAATGTAGATTGACAGGAGAAAAATCAGAAAACAGGAAGAGAAAACCCATAAAACAAAAGCCTACAGTTAGTAGCAGCTGATTCCCTCTCAGACAGCCCCCTCTGTTTCTTTTGCTACACGGAGTGTACTCTTGCTTTTAATAAAACGATCGCTTGCATTTGCAATTGTTCCTGTCGCGTTTTCAATTTGTTTGTCAACTGGACACAAGAGTGGAGAACCACAAGCAGATCCTGCTAGCTTGGTAACAGTATGAAACATGCCAGGACTTTCCTATTCACTGAAGATTCTTAGACACGATGCTGAAAGTACTCTGCGCCACGCAACATCAATGTCGATGGTCCCTTTTCATTCAGCTAACATTTATTAAGCACTTGCTATAGAACAGGCCCTGTGTTAGGCCCTGAGACAAGAACAGCAAACAAAAACTGACCTAATCCTTACTCCAATGTGTGTGTATGTATGTGTGGGGGGGCGGGGGTTGGGATGTGTGGGGGCAGGAATTAATCAAATACCCACACTATTTTATAAACCAAAATACACATTCTGAAGAGTAGAAACACGGGGTCGATGAAGGGCAGATATATGCAGAATCAAATATATGAATTTTAAAATGTAATTGCTAATTGTAGAAAAGCAATTGGAGGAAAGTCAAATAAGTTAGAATGTTCTGATTCACTTTGCAAGGGAACTGACTAAAATGCATGCAGAAGAAAATCCATTTTATGTTCACTTGTCTGGAATTTTGTAAAGCAAAACTTTATATTACAATGGGAAAACATGTAAGCTGGGCAATGTTCATGCAGCATTTCTCTGTGTTCATAGTGCTTTTGATGTGTTATAGTGTATGCTATCCACGCATGTCTTAACTGGAGTAGGTCTGAGAAGGTGGTGGGAAAACACCCACTAATAAAACTTGCTCCAATAGTTTGCTTCAAAACAGAGATACCAGGAGAAACAGTCAATTAGTTTTTTGTTATTTCTGTATCAAAATATTAAGTCTATAATATGGATTCTTAAGAGAAATCATAACACAAAATCACAAAATATACCTATTTATAAGATTCCTCTAATTATTTCCCGAAAATGACATTGGTTTAAGAAATTTAGCTGATAGACATGACACAGAAATGTTAAAATTAGAAGAGTACAGAAAAATGTTATGCTTTTATTGAAAGTAATTTAAATAAAATTCTAGGTGATGATCCCCAAAATACCAGAATCATTTTTTGGAGGGCAGCCCTGGTAGTGCAAGCTTCCCTGGCTAGGTGAGTGTTCTAGGAACCCATTGGTATCTGTATACCAGCTGGCGTTGTTGTGGGAGGATGTGTTCAGCTTCAGTGAATTTTTTTGGGAGATTCTTTCAATGCTTCCCCATTTCATGATGGGTAATTTACAAGCACACCTGCCCACACTGCTCTAAATGTTCAGCAGTTTTGGATCAAAAACAGCATGACCTTCATGCCCCACCCTCCCTATTCACCCAATCTTGTCCCTAGAAGTTTCTTTTGTTTGTTTGTTTCCCTGGATGAAAAAGTCCTCAAAGGGAAACATTTTGCCAATGTACAAGAGGTGAAACAAAAAATGACAGCACACTAAAAGGCATCAAAACTTACAAGTTTAAAAACCAATTTGAGTAGTGGAAAAAGTGTCTCAATAGGTGTATTGCATCAAGCAGATGGTAGTTTGACTGAAGTTTAAACACATACAAGAAATACACAATTTTTTATAAATAAATATAATACCATGAGAAATATGTTGGGTACTTCATGGGTTTAAACATTATTGTTACTGATATAATTTTAATAGTATCCACCTTAAAAACCCTTGGAAATAAATTGAACTTATTTCTTCTGTTTGTTTCAGTTTAGTTTATAAATAAATTCCAGGTTTTGTTGGGGGGGGTTCCTCTCGTATGTTCCAAAATATGTAAGACAATGCTCCCATTTTTACCTTTCCATCATAGTATTCTTTCAATACATCTTTCCTTCCTTTTTCTATTTAACCTAGAATTATTTAAAACACTGCTATTTGCTCACTGCTCCTTATGTAGACTTGAATTCAGAAGGCTTGCAGCATTATAAAGAATTTATTTCTTTTCCTGGCACTCTGCCCTTTACTACTTCACAAGGTGAGTATGAGATAGAAGTTGTTTTCATTTTAAATGTCATCAGTTTGCAACAGTGGGAGAGAGAATAATTAAACAAAACACAAATTTTCCACTTAATAATTTGTGAATTTGAAAAGCTTCCTTCCTACTAGCTGTACACATATAATTAATGGCTATTTTATGTTGAATTCAAATACATGTAAGTTCAAAAGATGATTCTGCACAGAAATGTATATTTACATGAAATTTTTTTGGTAAAGCTATTAGCATATCAATGTAAAGGAAGTACAAGTTTCTTAAATTATTTCATACAAAAATAAATTTATGAATGTTACAAAAATAGTTTCCATGTAACATTAAACTGAAACAAACAGAAGAAATAAGTTCAATTTATTTCCAAGGGTTTTTAAGGTGGATACTATTAAAATTATATCAGTAACAATAATGTTTAAACCCATGAAGTACCCAACATATTTCTCATGGGATTATATTTAAATGAAAATCTGATAAATAGCGTTTTAAAATATGAAATGGTGTTTTGAAATTTATTTTTTAAAATCTTACCAGCAAAAAATTTAAAAAGTAAAATAAAATAAAACCTTACCAGCAGAATTAGCATTTCTATTTTGGACAAGAATATTCCAAAACATCTGCATTCATTTCAGTGCTTCCAAAGGATATTATACTACTTTAGATGAGCCAGAAATTTAAAATCAAATGCTTCCTAAAAGGCTAGGAAGAGGGGAAGCTAAGCAGGGGAGAGGAGGAGTACTCCCCAAGACTTTTGTCATAATATAAAAAACATATTCTTTGCCAATTCAACTTACTTTTTGAAAACCAAACTCCTTTCTAAGAACTGATCTCATTAATAATTTACTTACAAAGTACTGTGCTTTTCAATTTTTTTTCTAAATTAAAATCTTCTGGTGTTCACTTTATAAACAAGAAGGATGGCACGAACTTAAAAAAAGGTACAGAGACATGAGGTAATGAAAACAGAAAGCATGGAAGTAGAAGCAAAAGGTTTGTATTTTTATTGCCACTTAGGCACTGATTTGCTATGTACCTTGAGACAGTCCAAAAACAACTCCTAGCCTGCCTTTGTTTATTTTGAAGCAGATACACAGTAATAGGCAATAACCGTTTCCAGGTTTAATGAGTCTGGGTGGGGTCTTCCCATGTTATGTAAATACACTCCCACAAGGCCTGGCTGAGCCTGTATATAGCCAAGAGGGATCAACTCCATCACCAAAGAGCATCATGGTCAGGCCAGCACCACACAGGATGGCGCCAGGCAGCTCAGGTGAGAGTGTGCGAAGAATGAGGCTGGTCACCCTGGGAGACAGACTCTCAGTCATCACAGAATCACAGCCAAGAAAGCAGACATGAGCGAGGGACAAAAAGAAGCGGGAGGAGCACTCCACTGTCTAATTTTGAGCACCTGCTGTAAAATGCAGATAGCAATAGTACCTCAGAGAGAAATCGAGAGAACTTAATGACTTGACTTTCACTTGTAAAAACCTTAGCAAAATTCCTGAAATAAGAAGTCCAAAAACTGTTTTTTGAAGGGGTGACTTGGGAACCAGACTGCCTGGGCTCAAATTCTTGTTCCAATATATTAACTGTGTAACCAACTTCCTTCTGGCTCAGTTTTCTTAATTATAAGACGGAGGCAAAGATACTACCTACACATATGACTGATGCAGGGATTAAATGTGTTAATTCATACATGGCACAAAGAACAGTCCCTGGCACCAATAAGCCATTCAATAAATGTTAGAGAACTGCCAGGTACTGCATGGAACCTTTACATCATCTCATTCTCTGTGCCCAATTCATATTCTCTGGGAGACAAAAAAAAAAAAACTCTTATGGTATTTTGAACTCTCTTAAAGCAAGATATTACAAAGATGGCCTAATGTTTATAGCCCATATAAATATGATGCAAAATGTTTTAAATGAAAAATATTTCTATCACAAAGATGACCTAATGTTTATGACCCAAATAAATATAATGCAAAATGTTTTAAATGAAAAATATTTATCAATTTGCTACTACTAATCTTGGAATACTGTAGTGGAAAAAAGTCCATTGAATTCACTTCTTTTCCCTGAATATTTACTAAATACTCACTACATGCCAGATGTGAGTTGAAATTCTTTATGTATCATATTATAAGAAACTCTTTCAAAAATGACCATTTATTGTTTTACAGAGGTAAAGAACAGAATAAAATTTATACCCAAGTCATTATATTCATAACTTTTATTCCTGGGAGACTTTTCTCTGGACGTGATTTCTCATTAGTCTTACAAGTCTTTTTGCATTTCCTTTCAAAGAAGCCATTCCACTCGATTTTCCCCTCAGTTTGGTTCCTGGAATCAGTTCTAGTTGATCTTTCCATTCTCACCTCAGGATGCTCCTCCTTTAGGAAGAGCCTCTGCTGAAGCTGACCGTTTGTGGTCAGGCTCGGTGTCATGGCCTGGGCGCAGGCAGAGCCAGACTTCCCGCTGGGCTAGAGGACTGCTGCTGAATAACAACCACACCCAAAATGAGCAGCATATAAAACAACCACTTTATTAATGCTTATGATTCTGTGAGTAGCCTGGGCGATTCTTCTGGCCTGGGTCAACTCGATGGATCCCATGGTTAGCAGGTAACTCAGCTGGGACTGGATGTCTGGCATGGCTTCATCCATAGTCATCAGCAGGCTGGTTAGGCCCAATGGGGCCTCTGCGACAAGAGACCATTCATCTCTGCTCCGAGTGATCTCTCATCCCCACTAGACTCAGGGTTCCAAAAAACAGAAAGAGAAGAGCCAAATCCCTAAGTATAAGCACTTTTTAGCCTTCATTTGCGAGTTTACTCATGTCCTTTTGGCCAAAATGAGTCAAATGGTCAAGACTAGATTCAAGGAGGAGAAAAGTAGACTCCTCCTCTTGATGGGAAGAGTTTTACAAAGAGGTTGCATACAGTGATGGAAAGAATTAGTGACCAATTTGCACAAGAGACAAAGCAAAAAAAGAAAAAAAAAAAAAGCAAGATAAGACATTACAACTGTTGGAAGAAAAATAACATTTTTCGTATTTGATACAGTGTATTTCAAGAAAGCATTAAAGTAGTTATAATGAAAATATCACTACTTAGCTGAATGTCCTTACACTTAGATGGTATAGTATCTTGATGTTTTAAATTAAACATGGAGCAAAGATGGGCACCAACTTTTTTTATTACCCAGGAATTCTTGTTTTAATTCTTCCTCCTCCTCCTCCTCTTTCTCCTCTTTTTCTTTCTTAGTATCCATAGGTGATACAGCTTAAGTAGAAGCACTTTCAGAGGTAAATCTAAGACTTAACAGTTCATTCTGGTTGTAGAGGGTCAGTGATATTAACATGGATCTGGGATACTTTCTTAGCATTTCAAGATCAGAAGCTCTAGCTCTATTTTATTAGTTCGTATAAGAATTAGAAGGTAAGCAATTTACACTAACTAAAAATAAGAAAGTGATTTAAAAATCGGAATACCAGTTTATTCTTTTGAAATGGACATTTATTTTCAGTAGCCAGATAGATTGTTTTTGCTATTGAAGATAACTGCTTTCCATATTCCTTGTAATATGAATACTAATAAAAGGTCAAGCCGGGCTCCATGGCTCAGCCTGTAATCTCGCGCCTTTGGGAGGCTGAGGTGAGTGGATTGCCTGAGCCCGCGGGTTCGAGATCCGCCTGGGCAGGCGAGACCTCATCTCTACAATAAATCAAAAAATTAGCTGGACGTGGTAGCGCACGCCTGTAATTCCAGCTACTCAGAAGGTTGAGGCAGAAGGATCACCGGAGCCAAGCAGGTTGAGGTAGTGGTGGCCGGGAGCGGCCACTGCACTCCAGTCTGGGCGACAGAGTGAGACTCCAACTCAAAAGAAAAAAAATAAAAAATAAAAATAAAAGATCAAATGATAAGAAAATAATTAAGGCAAATAGCTATGATGATTCTTGGGAGAGGTGGCTCACACCTGTAATTCCAGCACTTTGGGAGGTGGAGGTAAGAGAATTCCCTGAGCCCACAGGTTCAAGACCAACCTAGGCAACGTGGTGAGACCTTGTCTCTGCAATTAAAAAAAAAATAGCTGGGTGTGGTGGCACATGCCTGTAGTTCCAGTTGTTTGGAAGGCTGAGGTGGAAGGATCACCTGAGCCCAGTAGGTCGAGGCTATGGTGACTGTGAGTGTGCTACTGCACTCCAGCCTAGGTGACAGAGTGAGACTCTGGCTCAAAAAAAAAAAAAAAAAAAACACCCCATTTCTTAAGGCATAGATAGAAGCTGAGAGTATCAAGGCTCCAGTATGAAGTGAAAAACTTAGGTCTGTCATGTTCTCTGTATTAAATTTGGCCATATCGTTTAGGCATTAGATTACCACATGCATACGACAATTAATTATATCACATTACATTGATTACATTTAAGCCTCCCTTTAGTCCTTCCAAAACCATGAGGACAACCTTCAAATGAGTTCAATAGCAGGGAAGATGCAGCTGTGATTCCATGGCATGAAGTCAAGCAATACTCAGCAGTGCGGAAGCCAAAGTAAATAGAACTGTTTATCTAACGTTGGATGTAATTGCTCCCACACTAGGCTAGGGACCCCATTTTAAACTCTCATAAAACTATATTCATCACTCTCATAGCACTCAGCAGGATTTTTGGGGGACGGGTATTTGTTTATTTTTTATTTTTTTGTTCTTCTTTCTAAAATAGGACAGACTCGACGGTATTGTAATGAATCATCCAGTATCAATTTCCCCAGGAAACTAATTTCCATGAAGGCATGGACCCTGCCAGTTGTATGTATCTCCAATGACTGACCCACAGCGAACCTTAAATAGGGGATAGTGGTATGAATGGCAAGGCAGGAAGAAAGGACCAAGAGCTATCTTAGAAACTGATTGAGAGAGTGTAGAAGGGTGTGGCTGAGCTGGCTGAGTCAACAGCCGAGGGGCCTGCCTGCACACGTTAATAAGAGAAATGATTATCCATGGTTTGGTAGGAATGAAAGTACAGGAAGAGCATGAACAAAGATTTTCCATTTTGAGGGATTAGGAGACCCAAAATGAAACTGAGCCTAAGGGTGCCTAAAAGTGGAGCTAAGTAGGTGATTGGGCAATTAAAGAGATTCATAAATTAAAGACCAGGAACAGTACTTTAGAACTGGCTAAAAGAGTCACTTGTCCAATTCTACTCTACAGAGAGGCTACTCTTGGTTTGTTCAGTCTTGTTCCTTTCCAGAGGACAAGGGGACCACCCAGAGTAAACCTGTCCCCTTCTAGGTCACATTTTTAATATCTGAGACCCAACTAGTCTACGCAAAGGACTCTTCTCCTGGTTTGTCCTCCTAAGAGAGACTACACACAGTTATGTATGCTCCCTGGATCAAGGGGACAAGAGAAGACTGTCTGAGGGGGTGTGGACAGTTTGGACATGTGGCCTGGGGTATCTATGCCCAAATATCCAAAGGCATTAGGGTAAAAGGGCAGGAACAGAAGGAGAAAAGCATGAGTATAAATTGGAGCCCACTGGAACCATCAATTCATGACGTGTGGCAAGTCCAAGAATTCTAATGCTGAACCAGATTTCCTGATCATTTGGAAGATCAATATGCCTCCCCACTCTTGTTATATATATATATTTTTTTCCATGTATATTCCTTTTCTTTCCCTTTAATAAAAAAGAATGCAAGTTTTCTGGGGTGGAAACCAGTTGAACGCAAGCTAAACTGATGAAGTCAGAGATATCTCAAACAAAAGTCAACTGAAGGAATTCATTGTAGAAGATAGGTGGATCGAACTAGTCTTACTTAATAATTTACTAGTTTGATTTATAACTATCAAATCTTTATTGATATGGTATGTAGACCTCCATTTTTCACATTGATCCCATGCTGCCAAGTTAGGGGTAGGCCTAGCCAGGATGTTTACCTTAAAATAGAAAACTATGATTCTGAAGTGATCTTTCACTATAGGTCGACATTGGAGGTTTATAGTTATGTAGTAGTTAGCCAGTTCATTCTACAACCCCTGGTCTTTAGGTTTTGAGACAGAAACTGAGTCATTCATTTTCTCGGGAGTTCTACAGGTAAGAAGTTTTTGAAGTCAGAGATATGGAGAGAATTGAGGACAGATTGGAAATATACTAGAACGCATGAAGGCTACAAAACATTTTCACGTTTATTATCTGAACTTGATTTTTTATAACAATTCACCTAAAGTAGATAGGGAAGATATTCTTTACCCTCTGTATGGTTGAGAAAAATTGAAATTCAAAGACCACAGCACCTTAATTGAAACCAGAACTAAAATTTGAACCTAGTCTTCAATAATTATTTTATTTTTCAAGTACAGAAATAAGTGATATATTTACAAAATGTGAAGTTTTTTTGTTCAGCAAAACAAGACATTTAAACTCACAGTGAATTTGCCATGAGAAGATGGTGTGGTAGTCTTTGAAAAGACAAATTCCTCAGTTAGGTTCTGATTGAAATCTCTCTGACTTCATCAGGGCAGCTGGAATCCAACTGACTTCTGCCCTAGAAATCCTGTACTTTGTCTTATTAAGGAGAGAGAAAAGGAATATAAAAGGGAAACAAAGAATATAACTTTAGGGCTGGAATTCATTCTAACTCTATATTTACTTGAGGTCACTGAAGCTCAGAAAAGTTAAGTGAATTGCCCTGAATCTCAAAGAGATGAAAGGAAGAGCTGGGCCATAAAACCACATCAGTTTTGGAACCTGAGGCTTCCCTTTCCCTGTGTCCTGTGAAACAGGCTTTACTCCATCAGTTAATCTTGTTCTTTCTTCTTTACTTTCCTGTCATTCTTTACTCTGTTTAGCACTGTCTCTGCACAATTACTCAAAATTACCAGTTTGAAACTACATACATCTGATGCACAAATAAGTACCTATGTCTTATATAATTAGCATATATATTTTATACATGTAGTTCTGGTGTACAAAATATTTTTCATTTTTCATATACATTTCATTTTAAGCATATTTTATATTTCTTTATTATATTCGACATTATCACAAATAATCATAGGATCACATCAAGTTGATGCCCCATAATTTATTTAATATGAAGGTAATTTTTATGTATTCTATTACAGATGCTACAGTCATAACCACTTTCATGAACATACCTTTTTTATTCTGCTGAATCATTTTCTTAGAGTAAATGTCAAAGAATGGTATTATTGAGCTAATTAATGTGTTGAGGGGTTTAAATTATATGCTGTTATTGCCATCTTATTTTTGAAAGGGATACATCAAACCAATGCTCTCAATAAATTACCAGTTCCACTCAAGTCTTACTAATGTCACATATTATATATCATATTTCTACTAACCTAATAGATATAGATATATATCATAAATTTGCTTATTTTATATTTCTTTTATTAATAGTAAGATAAATATTTTTAGTTTTTTATCTATTTCTATTTGCATGATTTTTCTGAAACAATTATTTAGTTATGGGTGGTCAAGATATTTTTCTTACACATTTAAATGAATTCTTTTTATGAAATAAACATTAGCTCTTTTTTTGCTATATTGCTGGAAATATTTTCCCAGTTTATTTTTCTTTTAAAGCTTATTTTGTAATCAATTTCATACAGCCAAAAATTTGTATGTCCTCCTGTTAAATTGAATAAGTGCAGCCAGTTTATTCAGGCAACTTTGTTTTTATTTCTCAGCATCCCATTATATTACCTTGCCTCTGACACTTCTGGAGTCACTCTTAACTAACAAATAACTTCATGGTTGTTGTTCAGCACCAAGATCTCAATTTGGAATTAGGATGCTCAGTAATATGTAATTATAGAAACTCTGAACTTCAGTTAAAGCGAATCTTCTGCCCTTTCCCCCAGTCAGTATTACTTCAGTGTAGAAGACTGGAGTATTTCTACACCTCCTTCCTTAGCTTGTTAACTTCAACTTCTCCTCCAGAATCAATGTGCAGAGAGGAACAAACAATAAGGGAAATGCAAGTTCTTAAATGACCAGTATGATGTACTTCCAGCCTGTCAGGTGTGCCAAAGTGATTTTTTATATGAGCTTCCCCCAACCTCTGTGGATCTCCTACCTGCTGTTCCCTTGAAATGGGACCAGGTATCTGTAAGCATATTCTAGAGAGTCAGCACCTGAGAGTGGAGACCTACTCTCCTCCATTCTCTTCCTGAAGGTCTGTAAGAGCCTGCAAGAGGCCCTCCTGCACAGACCAAAGGCAACCCCAGGCCAGTCTTCTTTCACACATGGCCCACCCTTGCTTCCCAAGAAACACTCACGTATCCTTTCCCTGATAAACTTATGGAGAGTCAGCTAGCTTCTGTAACCTCCTCTCTTCCTCTGGTTCATCAGCAGCCAATCCTGAGATTTTCTGGAAGCCAGACAGTAGATTCGCTTGAATTCCAGGGGTCAGCTTTGCCCACCTCAGGCCATGTAGGCAGGTGCAGGAGTACTCAGGGAATATCAACAACTTTTTTTCTTCTTTGAGTCAAGGCCTCACTCTGTCACCCAGGCTAGAGTGCAGTGGCAAGGATCATGGCTCATCACAGCCTCGACCTCCTGGGCTCAGGCGATCCTCCCACCTCAGCCTTCCAAGTAGCTTGGACTACAGGCATGCACCACTTCACGCAGTTAATTAATTAATTTATTTATTTTTATTTTTTTGAGAAACAAGGTCTTGCCCTGTTGCCTAGACAGTCTCAAACTCCTGAACTCAAGTGATCTTCCTGCCTCGAACTCCCAAAGTGCTGGGTTTACAGGCATGAGCCATCACTCTCAGCCAACAAGTTTTTAAAAACATCTCTTCACAAATCCTCTGCAATCTCCACACACCCTGATTCATATATTACCTTGATATGGATAAGAATTTTAAGAGTTTTCCAACTGATTTTTTTTAATCATCTTTGAAAATTGGTATCTTGTTCTGGCACACTTCTTTGAAAAATCATAGCTTTGAATCTTGGCACCTCAGTTAAAACATCTGATTAATAGTCTGTTAATTGAATTTTATAATCAATCATGTGTTATTGAAATTTCTATATCATTCTAAAGCTGAAAATAGAGTAGCTTCTCCACATATCTATCAAATTAAATTTTCTGTTGAGATTTCTTTAATTTTTTTTTCTCTAATTAGGTCTCCAACTACAACTAAACATGTTTTCTTTGCATGTGTTATGTGGATCAAGTTTTTAGTGTAGTTATATAATTATGCAAATATTATGTACATCACTTGGAATGTTTACCCTTTCATTTTGAAACGTTATTTTCATATATTGTTTTTTATAGCATCAGATCCAGTTTTGGTTTCTCCCGTTTCATGTACCAACATTTATTCTTGTTGATAATAGTATATTCTAGACACTGAAGTTGGGGCCTTCTTGTTATTGTTCTTTTTGAGATTACTGTATGTTGAGTTTTAAATTATCATCATCAGATTGCGGTTTTAATTCAAATGACATTATGTTTTACAACAATTTAGAAAAATTATAACAAGAATAACAAACTAAAGCAAACGTGAGTAATGCTTACAATGGACCCATCTCTGTTCGATGTGTTTTTCAAGTAGCAGTTCACATGATTTTCAAAACAACTTTGGTACTTTTAATTAGCAGCCTCAATTCTTCACTCCATCATGCCACCACAGTTTTCCTATGGCCTCATCCTGGAAGAAATATATTCCTCATCTCTTGACACTGGGCTTGGTCATATGATTTGCCTTGGCCCATGCGATGTAAGCAGATACACCAAGTCTTGATATGTGTGTCCTTGGCTGGGTTTGCTCCCTTGTGCTTCAGCCATTGCCATGAGAAGAACATGCGTCTATCTCGCTGATCCCGGGAAGACATAGAAAACACGTGGGGCAGAGATGGCCTGATGCTCAGATTTGTAGAATAAATTATCGTTGCTTTAAGCCTTTCAGTTGTGGGATGATTCGTTAAACAGCATTGTTTGGCGATGGCTACCTAATATGTCACACTGTTAAGTAGGTATTATTATCCCTATTTTACAGATGAGAAAAATTAAGCAAAGAGAGGTTTTCATTTATTATCTAACAAGTGGACAGTATGGCTCTAGAGTCTATACTTTTAGTCATGTTTATAATATTTTGTCCTTAATTTTGAAAAAAAGTTGACTCAAACATTTATTCAAAGTTTTTAATCTCCCTATGTAAATATAGACGTTTAAAATAACATTTCTACTCACATTTCATCTAGTTTACTCTGACATTTATATTATCTGGCAATTATCAGTTCTTTTTTAAAAATAGATTTCAGGCCAAAACCCTGTTTCTTTTCAAGCCCACTTTGTTTATCAATTCTTTAACTCTCGTAGAGCTCTATCTTTGTCAATGCCAGTGAATTGACAGGTTAAAAAAAGGCATTAGTAAACCATTCATGGACACCTTACCCTAATAAATTAAAACCTGCTGTGTGTCTTATGTCATGTGTCCTCTTTGCCACTCTTGACTTGATTGACCTTGCCCACTTCTTAGCATGCTGGTTTTCTGGCCCTTGACTGTTTGCTATCCTGTTCTTTTATGATGTTCCTTTTCTGCTTCCACCCTTTGACTAGCCACCTGGTGTTTGCCTCAGTTTCCTCACATGTACCTGCAGGGTGGTTGCACAGGGCGCTAGGATATTTCCAGTAAAACCACTCAGCACAGTGCTCGCACCAGAGCATTACCGAGTGATACTCCATAAATGTTGCTATTTTTACCATTCTATTTCTCTCACTGTGTCTTCTTGGTCTCCTCATGGACCCCATTTCATCTTCTCTGTTCTTGCAGAGTTCCCTCCAGGACCCCTTTCTCAAGCCTCATTCTCTACCTTTCCCTGGGAAATGTTACCAAGCCTGTCTAGAGCTGATGAGATTTCTTATCCTACCCTATTCCCTGAGTTTCAGATCCATATATCCTATGGATCCATATGTTCCTCCACTGGGATGCTTCACAGACCTCAGAGTCAACAGCAGCCAAGTAATTTTTTTCTGTCTATTCCCCAAACTTGTTAGACCTTTCATGACTTCTACCATTATAAATAGCATCACTATTCAAGTTACCCCAAATCAGAACTAAATATGATCATCTATTCCTTCCTCATTCTTATTCTCCAATCACCAATCTCTATTGAATGTATTACTATGTTAAAAATTCATATGGTTGCCGGGCTCGATGGCTCAGCCTGTAATCCCGCACCTTTGGGAGGCTGAGGTGAGTGGATTGCCTGAGCCCGCAGGTTCGAGACCCGCCTGGGCAGCGAGACCTCATCTCTACAATAAATCAAAAAATCAGCCGGGCGTGGTAGCGCGGGCCTGTAATTCCGGCTACTTGGAAAGCTGAGGTGGAAGGATCGCTGGAGCCCAGCAGGTCGAGGCTGCAGTGGCCGGGAGCGGCCACTGCCCTCCAGTCTGGGTGACAGAGTGAGACTCCAACTCAAAAAAAAAAAAAAAAAATTCATATGGTTTTTCACTACTTACTGGATGCCACGTCAGACACTAACTCTCACACATTAGCTTTGACCCTGGATTCCATATCTGTTTAGCCCCGTTGAGACTAGACAGTCACTCACCTCAGATTCTCAGGAAGGCAATACCTTCCTGACCCATGCCACAAGGAGAATACCAGGAATCTTGCTCAAATACTGTACTATGGAGGAAGCTGGACACAGCAGTTAGCCTGTCCCCTAGCCTTGTGTCTGAATGTAACTGAATCCAGCAATGCTTACACAGACTGTTGCCTCTGGCATCTACCCACTTAGACTCAAATGCGCCCACTTCTTCAACCTTATGCCTAGTTACAACCCTACTTTGCTTCTTCCTGTCACCTGACAAAAATTAGGTGTTCAGGCCTCAGATGTTCTGACTCTAGACTTACCCATTTGTTTTTCATCTGTTTCCCATATTGTATGTGGTAAATGGCACCAATGTCACCCATTAGGCAGTCATGTTAAAACTTTTTCATGCTTTAGGTTCTAAATCAATGATTTTCAAAACTCAAAACACAGAGAATCACCTGAAAAGCTTTCTGTACCATAAATAGTCCCAGACTGTGGATATTTTGGTTTAGATCTTGGCTGGAACTGAGAATTTCCATAAGGAAAGAAAGAAAGAAAGAAAGAAAGAAAGAAAGAAAGAAAGAAAGAAAGAAAGAAAGAAAGAAAGAAAGAAAGAAAGAAAAAGAGGAGGCAGCACACAGAAAATTGCCATGGAAATAATATAGAATTTTATTTATAATTTAAGCAACAGGAAGATATTTTAAAATTGTAGAAACTATTAGATTTTCTCTTCATAGAAATTGTGTTTAAAAGACTGCTTTCCGGTAAGGATGTTTGTTGAATGAAAGAAAGTCCTCCTGTTTGACTGTTTAGGTTTTCTGAGTTTGTGATTCCAAACTTATGTTACTTTTGGGTAGTTATATTTATAAACACTGTTGGAACTTTAGAATTTCCCACATCATTCATCTTTTCTTTATAAATTGTTATAGCTAGTATTCAACAGAGACTTCCCAACAAAAGGAAGCAACCTCAACTGAATTACTAAACCAGCAAGTTAACCATACTACTTGATCTTCTTCAGAGAGCCCATGTTGCTTGTGATGATTTAATGGCTCAAAGCAATCTTAGTTGTATAGCCTACTAAAGAGTTCATAGTGCTTAATAAGGAATTTATTGTATGGAGTCCACGTTATGGTGACCATATGAGGACAAACATCTGTTTTAGACTATTTGTGCCTTAGTTTAAACTTGATGACATTCCTTCATTTTTAAGTATTTAATGTACTTATAAACACAACCCAGCAGCAATTGAGTTTTAAATCTTTTTAACAGTCTGTAAATATCTGGATTAACCATTTTCACAATTTTTAAAATCTGTATTTAAAAATTAACTGTATCCTTTATGCATCTGGGTCTATGATTAGTTGAATATAAATGCCTACAAAAGAAAAGGGAATATGCAGAAGCCATGCTGTCTTACTAACAATCTGTTCAAACAATTTTTATGTGTATACAGCTTGTAAACCAGAGAAATCCTGTCCATGAATACTGGGGGCTGTGGGAAATGTCATTTTTATGGTGAGGTTTAATGTGGGTGTTTCAAAGAAATACTGTGTAACTACCCCTTTACTGCTCCTTTGTGATTTTCTTCACTTCTGTGTTCACTGATAAGTTCCTCATACCCACTCTTTCACTTCACTTTACAACCCTGACATCCAGTATCCTTGGTCTGTCCCTTGAAAAACCTCAAGCCACCCTGTGGTTTTTTTATTTGGATTATCCCCATCTGGTAGTGACCATTCTCCCTATTTACCCTACTCTTTCTTTTCTTTTTTCATTATCCCTTCAAACCAGATCTTATCTTGGGTTCCTTATTCTTTTGTCTTTTTCCCACCTCTTAGTTGATTAAAACTTTCCAAGAGTTTAATGAATGCCCTTCTCTCATCAGATAACATAAACAAAGCATAGTTCTTTCATCTAGGTATATGTTGCTGGTACAAATTTTGCATACTGTGGAAGTCCTGTTATTCTGGTCTTTAGTCCTCTCAATTCTCTCCCTGAAAATGACCTAGGATTTCTTTTCCTATATTTTTCATCATGCCTGACTCAAAAAAAAAAAAAAAAAAGCTTTAATAGGTTCATTACTCTCAGAATAAAATTACTACTTTTCAAACTTTCAGGCTTTGAAGAACTGAAGTGGCTCATTTGTAACTTCTTTCCATATAAATCTATCCCAGAAATGACCCCTCTAAAATACTTTATCATGCTACATCTTACTCAAGGGACTCCATTTCTCCTAATGCCCTTGGAATTAAGTTACAGCTCTTCATTCCTTTTCAAAGCCCCTCAATATCTGGTATCACCTAACTTTCAAACATTATTTTCCATACTCTGCCAATTCTGACATGTCTTCAGCCAGTTTGTTTTCTCTTTTCTTTTACTTGAAATATTCTTCCTTTAACTTCCTCTCCTCCTTCTCACACTTTGAAAATACTTTAGGCATCGCTTCAACCTTGATTAAGCCTCATCTGAAGACTCAGTTTATACTCAGTTTATATATTCAGATTTTGTTTATAAATGATTCTATTTTTCTCATTTGTAACTGAATCAAATAATACCTTAATGTTTTAGATAGCCACTCCACAGCTACAAGAGTTGGTGAGCATATCCAAGTTGAAATAAACCTAAGATAGGATTCTGTAAGAGCAGCTGATGCCTAAATTTCCTGATTCTAAAATCAGAAACGAACGAATAAGTTATGGAGGGTCTTTAAATTGGGACTCAATACAGATGCTAAAACTATTGCTTAGAGTGCATGAAACCCAATTCTATAATGAGAAATGCAAAGTTTATGTATTATAATACCTCTATATGTACAATAAGGCCTAGGGCATTCAACAGCTTCTGACGTCATTCCCCACATCTTCCTTGAGAATGTTGAAGTATTTCTTATCCACTGGTTATAGGACACCCACACTTTCCTCTTGGAGACACATCTCATTTGATCTATTGTGACATGGCCGTTCTTGTTTCTTGGTTCTGATTACTAACTGTAAGTAGTTCTTAGTCTCCCTCAGTATTAGACTTGTTTACTCTAGAAATGGCTTTTTAGGGAAGAGTTCTGCCCTCCTATCATGAGTGTCCAGTGTTTGCCTGCCTTGTGTGAGGATTAAAATTCTGACTCAGATTGCTGTGCTATCTCTGTGCGGTGTGGCTGGCAAAGATTTTAAAGCCCGTTTTTAGGAAGAAAATCTTTTGAAAAGCATAGGCTTTGAAGTCAGATAGATTTCTAGTTCTAAATTTTCTCTGAAAGGGGGATGACAAACAAAATAACATTCCTTCGGTTTAAAGTTCACTTCTCTGAACCACCTCACCTATTAACTGCACCCAATCTAAATCAAGTTTTCTTGTTATAACATTTCTTTAAATGTGTTCATTTTCTTCAGAGCATTTGTATATTGTAGGTAACTATTAGACTGCTAAGATGATTTGTTGATCAGGGTATTTCTTCCCCCATCACAGGGTAGGGGCCACCAGAGCAGAGCTTGATTCAAGTTCACCATTACCTTTCCAACTCTAACATTGGCCCAACTCCTCAAATATTTGTTGAATGGGGACGAATACCTCATAAGGAAGGAAAATTAATAAAACATATAAAGTACCATATAAAGACTACAAAGCATATTCAGTCGGCCCTCTGTATCCTTGGGTTCCTCATCCTGAGATTCAACCAATTAAGGAAGAGAAATACTCAAGAAAAAAACCTACCTATTTAAAAAATATAGTATAACAACTATTTACAGTGTGTTAGGTATTGTAAGTAATCTAGAGATAATTTAAAGTATATGGGAAGATGTGCATAGGTTACATGTAAATACTATGCCATTTTGCATCAGGGACTTGAACATTCATGAATTGTGGTGTACTGGGGGTTCCTGGAACCAATCCCCACAGATACTGAGAGAAAACTGTGTATGTGTGTGTGTGTGTGTGTGTGTGTGTGTGTGTGTGTGTGTGTGTTCAGAGTACTATGCACATGGTAAGTATTCCATGCATGTTGACTTTTTAAAAACTCTTTCTTGAAATCTGAACTGAAAATGTCCATTGTTCTTGCACAGCAATGTGAACACTTCTTGTGCTATGTCACAAGAAGTCCTCTACTATCAGACAAATAATCGTAGCTAGATTAATCAGAACGTTTGTTGACACCTTTTCCACTGAAGCACTTGGTTAGGACCATGAAGCCTAGAGCCCTACCTCGCAGTGCTTTTCCTGTCCCCTAATGCTCAATACTCTCATTACATATCTGGTGATTTAGCTCACAGAATTGGAGCCCAGCAGGTCGAGCCTGCGGTGGCCGGGAGCGGCCACTGCACTCCAGTCTGGGCGACTGAGTGAGACTCCAACTCAAAAAAAAAAAAAGAATTGCTAAAGTCACATTTCCAAACCTGTCTTCTAAAAGTGACCATTTCTCCTTATACCAACCAGAATGGCTACAGGAAGAAGGCCAACATACCAGCACAATTAACTTCATGGAGCACCATCTTGTGTTTCAAAGTTGTTAAGTTTCATTTTACAAAGTTTTGTCTAGAAACTGAACAACTTTAGCAACAGGAGATAATCAAAGGTAACTGGCTAGATGAAACCTATATTTATGCTTCAGCCAATGGAAAGAATCTGACATGTTATGCCAGGTCACAGTAGGTATTCAACAAATCATTGTCAAATAAATTTGGGGAAAAGATATCTCAGTGGCTCTTGGCATTGATTTCCTCTTTTATAAAGAGATTCTGTACATAAATCCCTTTCCTGTCTTTGAGCAGGGTGTTGCAACTCTATGATTCTAGTAAAATCAGGGGCATTTTTTCACAGTCAAGACAAACTTTTACAATGGTTTTACACTACATTGACTACAAAAAAAAGGAAGAAACAAAAAGAGAAAAATGGAATGAAATTCCCGAATTACTGACTGGGAAAGGCCAGTTCCTTTAACACCGGAATGCAGAGGGGCTTGGCGGCTCTGGAGGATGAAACGCATAACTCCTCTTCCACTCCACGTTCTTGGTTGGGGACACCCTGAAGGTGAGTTTAGGGAGAGGTAAGAGGGAGTGGGCAGTTTCAAAATCCTCACATAGGTAGAAGCTGATGAGGAAATCAGACTGTAAAGACTAGCTATTGGGAGAGGAAATTCAACTTTGTCATCATGACTGTTAAGAAAAAAAAAAAAAAAAGGAAAAGGAGGCAGGGACCCCCCAAAAAACGAGTAGGAAAATGGGGCGGGTGGAGAGGGGGAAGGGACCAGTAAAGGAAAATCTAAAGAGAAAAGAGGGAAGAGTATGGTACACAATTTGTGTTTTCTCCATCTCTTTCTCTCTCACCCCCTCCAGAAACCGGGAAAAGTTTGCAAGCGCCGCTTTCGGGATCAAGGCTCTTCCCCTACAGAGGCGGGAAGAGAAGCGCCCATGTCACCCTTCCCCGTCCGCGCCGCTGCCCCCTCCCCTTCGCCAGTCGAAGGAGGGCAGCTGGCGACCCTCCTGGGAGCGGGGGCCCCGGCGCATCCCCTGAGCCCCGTGAGGCTCGTGCGGCACA
>NW_007249807.1:14172-76039 GCF_000164805.1 Carlito syrichta | reverse complement strand
GGAGGGGGCAAAAAAAAAGGCAAGATCGAGCCTCTACCCCGGCCTCCCCCTCCCCCTCCCCTCTTCCCGGGGTTGCTAAGGCAGAAAGCCCCGCTCTGTGATTCACTGGAGAGGAAAGGGGGAGGAGGCGAGAGAACTCGGAGTGCCAGAACTAAGTTAGCCGAGAAAGCGCACGCAGCTCGCGGCGCCCCCTCCGGTGCCAACTCCGCCAAGGACGAGGGGGCGCGGCGCGCGCTGGCCACGGGGCTGCGACCCGGCTCTGGTCCTCGCGCCCCCCAGCAGCCGAGAGGAGCCGCTGCCCCAAGTTTCTGCAGAGGAGGGGTGCTTGGCGGTGGGGGCAGATCAGGAAGTGGGTTTTTTTTTTCTCCCTTCGCCGCCTGGTGAGTGTCGGCGAGGTTGGCAAACGGCTAGGAGAGGACCGGGAAGCACAGAGAGCCCCGGAGAGGTGGAGAGGGTGATCGGGAAGCCGGGCCGCTAAGGCAGTTCGCCCCCGATCCGGACCAGGGCCAGATGCGACGGCTCGGCTTAGCCGGGCTCCAGGGGTGGACGCCGCTGGAGTGACCGCGGGTTCACCGCCCTCGGTGCGCACGCCGGGACCGGCTCTCTCCCCAGTGTCCCGGCACTCTGACCACCAGAAGCCCCTGCCCAGGGTGCCAGTGTGATCCTCCATTCCTTCTTGAGTGTGTTTGTTTTCATTTTCCTCCCGGGAACTTTTGGATGGAGATATTAACTTTTTTGGTGGAGGCTGCTCGAGGGAGTGAAAGGGGGAATACGATGAAGAGCGACTCCTTATTTTTCCGAGGCCCCATCCATTAAGCCAGCACTTCGAAAGGATTAAAGTGGTCGGACGTGGTGACAGCTGAGAGGAGGGGCTTTCTTTCCCGGTGGAGACCTTCCGCCTTCGGTTGGGTCTACGCATCCCGCGTGCATGTGGGCGCCCGCCGCGGCGCGGGGTGCGCGGTTCTGCGCGGGCGGTCTCAGCTGGGACCCGAGTGAATGGCCCTCAGGGGCGGCGGGGGGCCTCAGCCTCCGCGGTCTCCGCAGGCCCGGGTCGGGCCTGGAAGGATGCTGGCTATGGGGGCGCTGGCAGGCTTCTGGGTCCTCAGCCTCCTCACCTATGGCTACCTGTCCTGGGGCCAGAGGTTAGAGGACGAGGAGGAAGGGACCTTACTAACTCAAGCTGGAGAGAGACGAGAGCCCATTACAACTGCCACCTCCCAGCCCCATCTCATTTTCATCTTGGCGGATGATCAGGGATTTAGAGATGTGGGTTACCACGGATCTGAGATTAAAACGCCCACTCTTGACAAGCTCGCCGCCGAAGGAGTTAAACTGGAGAACTACTACGTCCAGCCTATTTGCACACCGTCCAGGAGTCAGTTTATTACTGGAAAGTAAGTGTTACTACTTCTTATACTTATTCCTTGAAGAAATAGTAAACGCTTAATTAAGATTCAGCCCCTAACTTAAGGGAGTAACAAAGTCTTGGGAACAGCTGAACGAATGAATGCAGGATGGATTATGGTGAGCATTAAAATAGATGCCCTGTTAGTGATTTTGGCAGTCTAGTTACTGGTCTAGTATCATTTTCTTTACTCTGAGCCGATGGGGAGTTTTTAAATGAGATAAGCACTCATCCACCAACCAGAGATCTCCAGAAATGATCTCCTATTCCTAATCTATTGTGAATTTCTATCGTGCTCAGATTTTGTTTCAGGTGTCACAACAGAATGCACACTCACCATCACTGGTAAGAAAGATGACTAAATTTTTTCTGCTACTCTCAGATTGTGCTTAAATCTAGAATGGAATGACTGAAACAAAAGGGGTCAAAGAAACAGATTACAGTCAGTGTTAAATGCTCAACAACACTCAAACTTCAGCTGAAGTTTTCTGCTGTTCTTCACATGTCTGGGAATTTTCTGATGAATAAAAATCAGATTACTTACATGTTAGTAAAGTGTTTTAGTACTGTAATTACTTTGCTGCATACCTAAATCTTCTATGTGAGATGTTCACATGTTTTCATATTTTTACTCTCTCCTGAGAATGCAGGCTACTGTAACTGATTTAGTTGTCCAAATTCAGCCTATGGGATGGAGATTAACTAGGAGGGCAAGGGGTCGTGCTGGACAGAGGTAGAAGAGAGCCTTACTAGGTTCAGTCTGTGTTTTCATTTGCAGGCAGGGAGCCCTTGCTCCAGTGAAGTTGTTCTTGGAATTGTGTCCTGTAAGAGTAGCCAGTATCCATTGGAAAAAGAAAGACTATTTTGTAGGAATCTCTGTCTTGCAGGGACTTTTGCTTACCGCATGATTTCCACTGCTTAGCAAACTGTCAGAACTTAGCATCACTGCCAAAAAAGGAAAAAAAAAATCCCATCCTTCCCTCTCAAGAGAGAGAGAAAAAAGAAGTCTCAATGTACTTCAAGTCATTCTAAAGGTTAATTGTGGCATCAGCAAGTCACGGACATTTGATGTTTATAAAGGAGCAGATTGTTGGCTAGAAAACATCAAGTCCATCTGGTGGCCTGGAGGTCAAGTTCTTCATGTTTAATTCCAACCACCTTTTTATTTGGCTCAGGAAATAAATGTGTCATAAGGCTTCACTGGACCTCTTCAACTAACTTATAGAATGAAGATTTATGCAGATAGCCAACAGTAGTTGAAAGTATAACTAACTACAGGAATTTATTTTTCATAAATATAAAGCATACGTTCAAGGCATTTCACCCAACAAGAAAATTTGTTCTTAAACATTCTCTTTCACTGATAAAATATCTAGGTTTTGTCGTTTAACTGCTATGCTTACTTAATGAAATAAAACAGAAACTAAGCTGAAAATAATTTCTAGTTTTTATCTTTGGTCAAAGGTTGATTCCTCTGTACTTTCAAAGCAATCAAATATCTAATGAGATTTCTTTTTCCTATTAAAATTTTCTATTCAGTACAACAAGTTGTATAAGTGTTTAATAGGGAAAAAATACAAATAGCTACTGTGATTGGATTAAAATTTCTATTTGAATTAAATACCTGATAATGTTCTCACTTGCAGTTCTCCTCTTAGACAATTTGCTAGAACTTTCCTTTAAGTGAACACAGATGTAAGAAAGAAAGTGATTATAAAAGCCTAACTCTGGACACAATGTAAATGCAGGTCCAAGAGAATATGGTCATTGCCCTCTTCATGAATACGTGTCTATCCTTTCTGGATCCTCTAAAGTAAAAAAGGAAGCAATAAAAACTTGAATGAACTGAAATATTTTAAGGGAAAAAATAGGTTACGTGAAATGTGAGAGGATTCAAGTATCTTCACATGACAAGGAAAAAGTTTATATAATTGAAGCTGAAGTTACTTTTGATGCTGTTAACAAAGCAACCTTTCCTTTATAATTTTCTGGAGTCAACATGTAAAAAAAAAAAAAAGATTTTCTTTTACTGCACAATCTACTCCTTTATAAATATCAAATATCTTTGACTTTTGTTATTCATTTATCCCACAAATTCCAGATTCCTTTAATAATTTACATCATATCAATCTGGCAATACTATCAGTCCGTCCGTCAGTCAGTCCATCAGAGTATTCACGGTGTGCATACTCATGCATTGGGAGTGTGAGGAACAAATGAGAAACAAGTCCTAACCTCTGGAGAGTAGTTCTCAAATTTGAGTGTGCAAAAATAATCACTGCAAATGCTGGTTAAAATGTAGACTTCTGGGCCCAACTAGCAATGTAGCTTCAGTAGATCTGGGTTCAAACCCAGAAATCAATAGTGCTTTAATGAGCACTTCAGGCTATTCTGATGATAGCACTATTAATAATACACTGAGTGCTAGTATTAAATATTAGCACCTACTGAGCAGTCTCTGTGTCCAGGATAATGCATTTTACCTGCATTGTCTCATTTAATCCTTACAACAACTCTATGAGGTAGTTGCTATTGTTATCCCTGTTTTATATGGATATGGCAACAGATTCCAAGAGGTGTAGTGATGCAGGGGTTCTGTACATGGGACACATCACTCTACGTGTTCAAAGTTGGCCTGGTGAGATAAAAGATTAATTGGGAAAGTGGCTGTCTGTGTTTGATTTATTTTAAAGTAATTTTTTCTAACTTTTTTTTACAGTTTTGCAAATAAAGACATGGAGAAATGACATTATTTTTTCTTAAAAGAGAATATAGCGAAGGCTTCAGAGAATTATAAGTTGCAAAAATTATTTTTATTTTATATTTTTTTAATTGGAAGCGAGAGTACAGTGACATGCTCAGTGTGTACCACAGCCTTGACCTGTGGGGCTCAGGCAACCCTTCTATCTCAGTCTTCCAAGTAACTGGAACTACAGGCACTCACCACCATGCCCAGCTAATTTTTTGGTTTACTGTAGAGACAGTTCTTACCAAGTTACCCAGACTGGTCTTGAACCCCTGGGCTCAGGCAGTTCTCTTGCCCCTACCTTGTTGGGATTCAGGCATGAGCCACCACGCCCAGCCAATAAGTTGCAAAATTTAGATATAGACTTTATGCAGAACTTAGAGAAGGAAATATTGGCAATCTGAACTGAATTCATATCTTTGACAATAATTTTGTGTTTTTACTATTTTGTTATTCATTTCTCTCACTTGAAATACCATGATGATCATTGTTACTGAACATAATGAAAACTTAAATGTGCATTTGTAATAGGATATTTGATAAACTCATTTTGCTTATAATACCCCCCATCCAACTCGCCAAGAATAATCACTCAGTTTCTAACACCTTAAGTTAATTTTGCCTATTTTTGAACTTTTATAGAATTACAAAGAAGGTACTCTTTCAGGTCTGACTTCTTTTTTTTAACATTATGTTTGCCTGTAGATATAATTAATTTGTTGTCATTACTGAATTGTGTTCCTTTGTATAAATATACTACAGTTTATTTGCCCATTCTACTGTTGATGGACATTTGAGTTATTTCCAGTGTTGAGCTATTATGAACAGTGCTGGCCATAATGTATATGTTTTTTAGTTAACATATGCATGCATTTTCCTTTGATATCTATCAGGAAGTGAAATTTGGGGGTTATAGGAATGTGCATGTTCAGTTTTTGCAGATTCTGCCCAACAGTTTCCCAGAATGATCTACCAACTTACAACAATTGTATTACAAAGTTCTATTTACTTTACAACCTTGCCAATATTTGGATCATCTTTTTTTTATTTTATTTTAGTCACTCTAGTTGTTACACATTGATACACCATTATGGTTTAAATTTGCATTTCCCTGATAGCTAATGAAGTCAAGTACCTTTTTATATTTTTAATGTACCAATTGGTTATCCCCTTTCAAGAAGTATTTTTTTCAAGCCTTTTTTTGGCCTATTTTCTCTTTAGGTGATTGCTTTTTTAAAAATTGATTTGTGGTTGTTATTTATGTATTCTATTCTATTGTCAGATATATGTGTTGCAGATATCTTCTACCACTTGGTGGCTTGCTTTTTTACTCTCTTAATAGTATTTTGTAGCTGGGCTCGGTGGCTCAGCCTGTAATCCCGCGCTTTGGGAGGCTGAGGTGAGTGGATTACCTGAGTCCGGGTTCAAGACCTGCCTGGGCAACTTGGCGAGACCTCATCTCTACAATAAATCAAAAAATTAGCCGGACGTAGTAGTGCGCGCCTGTAGTTACAGCTACTTGGAAGGCTGAGGCAGAAGGATCGCCAGACCCCAGCAGGTCAATGCTGCGGTGGCTGGGAGCGTGCTACTGCACTCCAGTCTGGGTGACAGAGTGAGACTCCAACTCAAAAAAAAAAAAAAGTATTTTATGAGGATCAGAAGGTTTTAATTTTATTGTAATCCAATTTATAATCTTTTCTTTTTATGTCCTACTTAAGATCATCTTGTCTACCCCAAGATCATGACAGTGGTCTTTTTTTCCCCCTAAAAGTGCTATTGTTTCGTTTTTATGTTTAGATCTATAATTCATCTGAAATTAATTTTAGTATGGTGTAAATGAGAGCTCTAGATTCTTTTTTCCATGTGTATCCATTTGAGTCACATTATTAAGAGACCATGCTATTCCCATTGCACTGCAGCATCACCGTTTTCATAAATCAATGAATGTATGTGTTTGGTCTATTTCTGGAGTCAATTCCATTCCCTTTGTCTCTTTGTCTGTCCTTGTGCCCATATTGCATTCTCTCAACTACCATAGCTTCATAATAAGTAAGTATTGATATCTGCTTGTTTTCTTCAAAATTGCCTTGGTTATTTTTTACCAGTTCATTCATTTTAATAGGATGTGCAGATGCAAATAGGTCAGAAGATTTGATTTGGGACATGTGAGATAGTTCTAGTCTAAATTATCCTATTTTCTAAGCAAAATAATAATAGAGATAATTAGCTGAGAATGAAGATCTGGAAATTTAAAAAGAGAGACAGAAAATATTCCTCTAGGAAAGTGAGAGAGTGAATTGGGCAGAGAAATGCAATAAAAATACTGGCCAGTAATGAGAGCCCACTTGAGACTTGTGTTCATAAATTTTAACAGAGACTAGTCATTGTTTGTTTGTTTTTCTCCCACTATACTTAGGTGCTTGTGTGCAGAAGAAGCACAGTTGCAAAGGTGGATTTAACTAGATTTGGGGATTTGCCAAATGAATAGTGTGGTGGATCATGGACCAAACTTGACAAGGAACAAGGGAGGACTATAGAGGGTTTATGTTCTGTAAAGGAATGTTGGGGGGCAAAGGATCGACTGGATGGGGTTGAAGTGAGAACACTACAATAAACTTGGAAAGCTGAAAAAAATAAATAATAGTGACTGGGGAAGTGTACACCTGGGGGTCAAAATTTTGTACGTAGTGCAGTTTTTGAAAGTTATAGGGGGATGGGTGCTAAGATAAAACAGAGGAAAATGTCTTTGGAAATGAGGAAGACAAGGTATTAGAAGGATAGAGTGCTGGATAGGTCGTTCCATGGATATCCATTAAGAAATCATTGAGAACAATAAGAAAAATGGTAGTAAAGAGGACAGTGAGCTAGTGCTTGGATCATCTATGAATGAGTTGGGAGAAAGGCCTAGAATTGGTTAAAAGACTCTAAAAGGAAAGGTTGTGAGGAGTCTATAGTCTGTTGCCTTGCTTTTCTTTTTCTTTTTTTTTTTTTTGAGTTGGAGTCTCACTCTGTCGCCCAGACTGGAGTGCAGTGGCCGCTCCTGGCCACCGCAGCCTCGACCTGCTGGGCTCCGGTGATCCTTCCGCCTCAGCCTTCCAAGTAGCCGGAATTACAGGCATCCGCTACCACACCCGGGTGATTTTTTTATTTATTGTAGAGATGAGTTCTCGCTGTCCAGGCGGTTCTCGAACCCGCGACCTCAGGCAATCCACTCACCTCAGCCTCCCAAAGGCGCGGGATTACAGACTGAGCCACCGAGCCTGGCTTGCCTTGCTTTTCAATGGAACTGAATTTTTCAGGGGAGAAAAGACCTAAGATAGTCTAAAAGTGCCATTGAGAAACTAAGAGGGCACTCATCCCTGCTCCAGGCTCTGTGATAATTGGGATGTGAATAAAAGACCAGTCTCAGGCTGAGAATATGACAGGGACAGCCAGCAATCAGAGCAAAAAGGATTGTCTAGGAAGAAGTTGAGGTCAAAGGGGATTTTGCCTCAAGACCAGCCTGGGCAACATAGCAAGACCCTGTGTCTAAAAAACAAAAATTTTTAAAAATTAGCTGAGCATGGTAGCCTGCACCTGTAGTTCTAGCTACTTGGGAAGCTAAGGCAGGAGGATCCTTTGAGCCCATGAGTTCGAGGCTACGGTGAGCTATGATCATGCCAATGTACTTTAGCAATCTAGGCGGCAGAGCAAGACCCCATTTCAAAAAACAAACAAAAAATTACAGGAGGATTTTGCTAAATAAAGACTTTCAACTATAGAGAACCTACCAGAAAAGTTTGGAAAGTTAGGATGGGAGGGGTTGAGTGAATACAGGACATACTCAGACATTCAGAGATTAGAATCTGAGTGAAAGCAGTTGTGATGGGAAGATTGGAGTTATAGTGAAGACCTAAATTATCAGGGTTAAAAGGCATGGTGGGATTTTTTTCCCCCAGATTATCTCTCAGAAAGTTGTGTTTGGTTTTAATTATATCCTCTTTTTGGAGATTAATTGAGCTAGGTCTCACCAACTACTACAGCCACAGTTGTGTACAGTCAGGCATTTCATCAGGAGTTCCGAGGACAGAGTTTGGCCCAGGAAGATAGAAACCAGGTAGGCCTCCTCCGTGGACTGCAGAGGTCTGTGGGGGCAAGGGATCATGCCTTTCAGAAGTTTACAAAGATACTGCATTCTCAATTTACAACTGTCCTGATGTCAGAACTCTGAAAGAGCAACTGTATTCTTTTAGTCACTCATAGGAGAAAGTATCAAGTGAGTTTAGGGGAATAGGGTTTGGTTATTTCATTTCATAGGCATGTATGTACACACATGCTTATTTCCCCTCAGCTTATTGTAAACGTCACTGTCATGCGTGCTTCCTCTTCCATCCACTTTTTTAATTCAGAATCTGGTTTTAGTAACATTTTATACCCAGAGAGTACTCAATACATACCAGTTACTAAGAATTTACTCATGATTTTCATAAATATTTCATTAGTTCTTAAACATTTAGAAAATTTATATGTTTATAGTTAGAAATTTAAAAGAAGCCTTACATTGACGTTGGAAAATGAATATAACAAGTGGAGAAGGTGTTTTTCAAACCTCACATATCCATTGTTAAAAAAAAAAGGTCCAACAGTCAAGTCCATTTGACAAATAGAAGCCTACTCCTATTTGGCCATATGGGTTTTCTGATAATAGAATCATGGTCAAGTAAGCTATTGGCACACCCTTATGATCAAAGTCCCTGATTTTAAATGAGCCTTTTAAGAAAAAACCACCTTTGAAGTGAATTCCTATTCAGGTAATTCTGTTGAGTTTCCCAGACAGCTCTTCTGAAAGATGGAAATGTATACAGGTGCAGAGAGCTGAGAACATCTTGTGTCATCCAAGTGACCTTTCCCAGAGATCAAAGTTTGAACCAAAACTTGTGTGACTTCAATAACATCCTTATTGTTTTCATTATCCCATTCTGCCTTCACGAAAATTGTAAGCACCTTGGAGCCCCTGCTTTGAAGCCCAGTATGAAAGCTTTTTTTATTTCAAAGTTTGGTTTTGTTCACCTTTTTTTATTCCTATAGCAGTATTCTAGAATTAATTTTGATTTAATCATTTCTGTATTTTACTTTTATATAACTAGAGTTTGTTTCAGTGTTCTTTTGTCATTCCTGGTATTAAATATTCCCAGTGGTGTTGCCTCATTGAGGTATTTCTTTTGTGGCCCTATTGTAAAAAAAAAAAAGAAAGACTTTTGCCTCTAATCTTTTACTCTCTCTCTTCGAATTCACCCAACACATTTGCTTTACAAAAACATTCCTCTCATTATGTCGCCCTCCCTGGTTCCCCATTGGCCACCAAAGAATGGGAAAATAATTTTTACTGAGGACCTTGTTATGTCAGTTGCTTTTCAGACATCCTGTCATTTGATCTTCACATTCATCCTGAAAGTAAAATATTTTTATGATTTTGAAAATATTTATAAAATATTTTGCAAATGTAATCATTTTATGGATGGCATATGAAAGTTTTAGAGAAATTGTAAAGGTCGGTCATGGCCACACAGCTTAAGCAGCAGAGTGTACACATATATTTGAACCTAAACTTGTGTGATTTCAATAAAACCCTTATTGTTTTCATCACCCTGTTCTGCCTCCCATGAAAATCGTAGGCACCTTCGTCCAGTCTTTAATTTTTGAGCCGTGTCTTTCTCTCTCTCTACCTTCCAGACTCTACTCTGGAGAAATGGATGATTCACAATTTCTCAAGAACATCTTGACTTCCCCGCTTCTCTGGCTCATTCCGTTTCCTCTCCTTGGAATTCACACCCTATCTCTCTTTGCCCAAATGCCAACCACTCATTAAGACTCAGCTAAAATACCACCTTCCCCATACAGCTTTCCATGATTCCTTAGCCAGAAATAATTTATCTCAACGATGACCTTTCATAATTCTTTCTGTAACTGTCTTATTAGGCATGATTTTCCACTCGTTCACAGCTATTACTGAAACTCTTACCTCCCTCACTGGTCCCCTGAGCAGCAAGACTCTGATTTATAATCTCCATAAATTTCACAACACCCAATCCAGTGCTTTGTCCTAATAGGCACTAAGTAAATGTGTGAAGAATGAATGAATGAATAGATGAATAAACGATTATTTATTTTCCTCTGGCAGCCAATGTGATAGAGCAGAAATAGTATAGAATTTATAGTGAGGAAGTCTAAGGTACAGTTACAGTGCTGATTCAACACATTACTGACTATGATCTTGAATAATTCTGTTTTTAATCTTTCTGAAACACAGTATTTTCATCTGTAGGATAGGAATAATGATATTGTTTACTTACCAATCCCAAAGGAATTTCACTTACCAACTGAGGTAACATACGTGAAAACACTTTGAGAATTTTTACATATTATGTAACTTTTAAGTAAAAATTCTGTTAAATTTAGAGCTATATCTCCATAATTTTTAATCACATACAAACCTTAAAAGAACCAACTTTTGTTCTTTTAAAAAGCTTTCTGTGAATATAGTCATATTTTTTCTAATTTATATAGGCTGATTTTTAAAGAGTTAAAATTCCACCCCATATGTTTGTTTTTGTTTTTGTTTTTGTTTTTTGAAAGCAGGATTTATTGAGAGGACAGAAAAGCTCCCACAGTGGGAGGGGACTCCAAGGGGTTGCCCCATATATTTTAGTTTCAATGAATTTTATCTGGCAAGATTTTCCACATAGTATTGTTCATTCTGAGATGTCCAAGAAAGTGGTTAGAGTTTTTTTTTTTTAAAGACTCTTCACTTGTTGATTGTTTTAGTTGTTGGTTGTCATGCTTGGCAGAATTTGATGGAGCTCTGCTAATCCTGTGACAAGTGACAGTAGATGTATATTTAAATAGTGACATTAAAAACATAACACTAACGATGAATTGAAAATGGGGTAATGGAAAAGCTAGCGGTTAATTACATCAAATTCCTTCAATCTACAATAATTTTAAAACATTTTATTGAATATCATTAGTATATCCTACTCCGCTTTGAATGCCAGCTCACCCGAGGGACCACCATGCAGGAGGTATATAATACATAGCTTTGAACAATCTATTTTAATATCCTCCTAAATGATTGTATTGCCTGTAGCATCTGAATCCATACTCCGCAATAAGAGCTGAATGAAACTTTTACAGCAGTTCAAAACATACCACTTCCCTGTTTAAAATTTTTAGAGGATCCTACCACCTGTAGACTAAAGACCAATTCCTAAACATTCCATACAAGGGCCTTCAAAATCCAGCCTCTGATGACATTCTGGTGGAATCTCCCAACAATTTTCCATGTATACCCTCTATAGATGATCACTGCCAAGGGACTTATACTCTGTGTGTGTGTGTGTGTGTGTGTGTGTGTGTGTGTGTGTGTGTGTGTGTGTGTGTGTGTTGGTTAAAAGTAAGGAAATCGCACAATATTAGTCATATAACTTACACTGTTTATGCTTAAGTTTTCAAATGGGAAAATAAGGATGCAATTATATATCTCATGGGGTTTACTGTATTAAGTATGATTGTGTACCTAAAGCACTTAAAACAAGGCCTGCCACATAAAAACCCATATAACCTTGATAAACTTGGTTATCTTCAGACTGGAAAACTTTAAACTATGCCATGTTAATGAATATTTGTAGATAAGCAGATTCTGAATAAATATTTATTCAATAATAAAAAAACTCTGAATGATAAAATATTCAAAAAATATATTAAGGGTTTTATGACTGACATAGTTAAGTTCATTCTGAATTTTAGGAGTTTTTGTGTTTTTCATCTATTGGTATGATAGCTTAAAATTTATAATGAATACTTGGCTTTTAAAATTGTCACCATCCATGTCTCCATTGCTGATCAATGGAGATATGATACTTTTGAATATATATTCTTTAATATACCTATCTCTAAAAATATTTAGATCTAAATATATGTATATGTCTACATCTGCATCTCTTTTTTATATTCTCTAAATTTCATAACTCTAGACTAATTATTATTTTCCACATTTTACATAAGACATTTTTGAGAGTTAGATGACCATAGATATTCAGATTGGTAAACAACCTTTAAGAATTGTTTAAGTATTATTTTTAACTATATCATATTCAGAAAAAGAGTCATGTTAAGTGGAAGTTATTTGAATGCAATAGGCATAGTATTGAATACCTGAGTCTAAACACCAGCTCCCCACTTTCAGTGCAATTGTCAGTTACTTAAGGCCTGTTAATCTCCCTAATCAGATGGAGGGTAATAGGAACAGACTATTACTTTCTGGTGTGGTTACCTTATTAAAAGAGACCATATTGTTGGAAATACATGGAGCATTGCCTGGCATATGATAAATGGTCAGTACATTCTAAGTTTTAGATTTAACTGCATTCTTCAGAAGATTTATTTTTAATAGAAATGGAAACAATCTTTCCAAAGTCTCAACTACTTTTACAATTTTTTTTTTCAAATAGGCCTATGTAGAATCCTTGTCAGGAATTAAGACAAGTCTCATGAACCTTTTGAGTTTGCCAGATAGAGGTTTTAGGTACCTCTTGTGTATTAGTAAGATGTGGCAGCCAACACAGAGTGATAGAATTCTTAGAGCTCAAAGAGATGCTGCATGTTATTTTTTTTTCAAACCCTTCATTTTATAACAGTGGGTAGGAATCTTCTCTCTACTGAGTGACCAGAGTCAATGATAAAGTGTCTCTATCATGTCATCAACACCAAATCTACCAACCAACTGGGTCTGGTGGGGAGACAAGCCAGAAAATAATTACTAGGTCATTGTTTCCTTCCCGAAGAGATACACTCATATACTTTTCTCAGTACCTGGTTGTTCTCAGGCCTGGTGGAGAAGGTAGATGAATCAGATACAGATAAGAAAGACGTGGCAACTGACTGGACTTGTGGGAGTACTGGGTCGATCTGTGCACAGTGCTCAAAGAGGCTTGGTAGGCATGGTTTGGCAACATTCAGTGCCCAAGAATGTTCAGCCAGCATGTGGACACAGCAGCAAGAACTTGGGTGGCAACCAATACTTGACTAAACTAAATTCATTAATACAATCATAAACAGGTCCTCAAAAATGCAAGCTGTCTGTTTACCTTCCTCTGAGTCCCATTCTTCAGACCTACTTTTTCCAAGTTTATCTCCTCAAACTGCTAATATCCTTTCATCAGCTCATTACCTCACTTCAAAATTCCCTTGAAAGAACAAAAGAAGAAATTATCCCTCGTATTATCAACTTACCAGCATTGACAGCCATGTTTTCTACCTTCCTTCTTCTGATAGGCATTGAAGTACATACATCAGTCAAAGATCCATGCCTTTCCGAGCTCCCTTTTTTCTTTTTTTCTCAATGACTTGATTTCTACAATTGTACACTTTCTTTCTTTTGTTATGGATTTTTCTATCTCTGCTAAATCATTTCTATCATCACCTAAATGAGTTTAAATTCCTTCTATCTGAAAACAAACCAAAACAAAGTGGACAACCCAAGTTTTCTGGCACTCCTACCTGGCAAAATGTCATGAAAGAGTTATCTATACTTGTTAATTTATTAATCTATATTATAAATTTGATGGTATACCTCTACTATAATAACCTCTCCTGTAAATAATCTATATAATAACTTTAATATTTTAATGATTCTATAATTTATTAGACATTTATTAAAAAATTATGCCATAATCTTGAATCTGAAGAACTAAAAAGTTTTAAAGTTGATTTATCAGACTTTAAAAAATTATCTTTGGGGTCGAACATTATGAGGTTAAAGACTGTATTATATCCTTTGAACACACCAGATTTTTACACAGGATAAGGACATAATGAATGTATGTGAACCAAGTGATTCAAACTCATCAAATTAAAGTTTAATTTGGTTTAGATATGTTTTAAGACACTTGAAAATATAAACTCTAACACTTGAAATCAATATTTTTACTTTGTTCCTAGTGCGGTTGTCTTTGTAATTCTATACATTCTAACTTAATATATTTTTCTAGTTAAAGGATTTAGTTGAATATGAGATGTGAATAGAGATTTAAAATTTATTTAGCATTAAGTTCTAATGAATATATCTTATGTATATTTCCCTCTAATATATATTTTTACTCTACCTATCTCTAAACATATAGAGAGCTAAATTTATGTATATATCTACATTTGTATCTCTTTTATATATTCTCTGTTTCATAATTCTAGACTAATTATTATAATTCACATTTTACATATGAAGAAATCAAGTTCACAGAAGTAAGGTATCTTGGCCAAGGTGTCATGTAAATAATGGAGCTAGGATTCCAACTGCAACACTGTGATTTTTCCACCACATTATTCAAATGATTGACAGAATGAGTTTAGTATAGTTGCATAGCTTATCTTCAGAGTGGAAATTAACAATTGTTACTCAAGTAAAGTAGCAACAGGCGAAATAGATATACTCTAAATATATCATTTCTAAATAAATAGATATATTCTAAATACCAGAAACATATTTTCAAACTGCCTTTCCTATACAATTTTGGGAAATCGGAATAAGGTTTCGATTTTCATTTGTTTCATATATAAGTTAAAGGTGACAATATTAATTTTCCTTTCAGAATTTCTAAGAACACTTAAACTACTAATCAAACTATTTTCTCAAATTGAGAGAGGGATTGAACAACTATGAGTTCCATAAAACATTTAAAATATAATCCCAACTTTGTTTTTGTTAGTGCTTTGAAGTAACAATTATCTAGTCTCTATTTAATTTTTTTAATTTGAAAGTTTTAAATAATTTTTCACATTTATTGTTGATCCTAATAACCTCTTATATATTAACACTTACATTTTTAGAACTGTAAGCTGTATATAATAGAGAAGTTGTAAGAATCACATGGAGAACTTGTTAAAATAAGATTTATCTGGGCCCTACCCTAGAAATTTTGCTTCAGGAGGTCTAGGGTGGGAGCCTTAGATTCTAAATTTCCAGTAAGTTCCCTGGTAATGGTAAAGTTGCTGGTCTGGGGACCATACTAAGTAATACCACAACAGAGTTTTGGTCTTTAATGTTCCCTTGCAATTTATTACCATCTTTGCCTCTTTTTTCCCCCACCATTTATTTAACAACTACTATGTGCATGTGACTAATTTAGATGCTTAGTAGTTGACTCATGTTTTCCCTCAAACCCTTTGCAATTAAAAACCAACTTTAGGTCTCATGGAGAGATCTCTTCTCTATTAACGTGTGTCTGCTCTCCCATAAAATGAGTGAAGAAAAGATTCTTGTTTTAGGCAAAGTAATTGGTTCAAGAGCAAACAGCACCTGAATTCCTGAGAACTGAATCATGAAATTAAAGGTACCAGGAGATGTAAACATTTTAGTATATTGCTCTTTTATAAACTTTTCTAGCACAATACCAACTTGAAGAAAATGGACAGTGATTTCAGGGTGTTGTTTGATTCAGGAAGCTATGAATTTGATCTAGTTTTAATCAATTTCAAGGGTGCATGCATATACAGTATATCATAATTTTCTAAAGTATCATAGTCATCTGAATGAGCTAGGGAATTCGTTGACATTCTTTACCTTTAAAAAAAAAATGGGTCAATTGGATCAATAGTCTGAGATTTGCTAAATAATTCAATGATTTGTTTCCAAGAATCGAACTTTCAAGATCTCTTTTCTGATGTGCCTCTGAATGATGCCAAATGGCAAAATAACAAACAAAAACGCTAAATAATTTAAAACAGAGTTTTTTTAGGTCATTGTTAATACACTGTGCACGTTATATCATTTAATCCTCACCTATGAGACAGCTGAGTGTTATCATTTCCCTATCTTATAAAGGAGATTCCCAGGGTTAAATGCACACACCTTAGAAATTCTGCAAAGAAAAAAAACCTATTCATTGACTAATTTTTAAGCCTTCATGAAACTCCATTAATGGTTAATAGTTCCTTAAGTAACAACCCTTGATTTAATTGGTCTTGTTTCTATTTCCCTGAAATTTATTCATCCATTCATTTAATATTGAGCAACTACTCTTTGCTAGATGCTGTTCTGGGCACTGAGAGACATGTAAGTTGACAAAAGCTACAAAAATCCCTGCTTTCGTGGTGTTTATACGCTAGTGTAAGGAAACACAAATAAGAAAAACATACACAGAGTTTGCTAGAGGGTGATATGCTCTATGAAGGAAAATAAGGCAGGAAAGGGGACTGGGAGTCACATAAATTGATAGGGCAATACTATAGAGGTCAGGCAAGGCCTCACCGAGAAAGGAAGTGAGAGCGGGAGTCCTTGTATGTCGCTGCTCCGGACACGAAGAACAGTAAATACATAGGCCATGATATGTTCAAGTTACTACAGAAGCAGGAGCACAGTTGGTATGCTTGAGTACCATAAAGAGGCCAGCACAGCTAGGCTGGATCAGAGAGGGCAGGAGAGGGTAAGAGGATATGGGATCAAAGGAGTGAAAGAAGCCAGATCCTGTAGGGTAATGGAGGCCAAAGCAGGGATGCTGACTTCACTCTGAGGAAAACGGGAGCCATTGGAAGGCTTGGAGCAGAAGGATGACCTGATCTCACTTAGGTTTTAACAGAATTGTGTCACTGGCTGTGCTGAAGATACGTCATATAGGTTAGTTATGCCACAGCGAGACCTGTTAAAGCAACCAACCATCTCATGTGAGAGAGATGATAGGGTATAGACAGGGTTGATGGAAAATGATGGATTCTGAGTCGATTCTGCAGGTAAAGTAGACAAGATTTTTTTATGAAGTACGAATAGGAAGGGCAAAAGAAGAATCAAGGACAATTTCAAGGTCATTCATTCAACTATTTTTTTAAAAGGTGCTGGTTCAAGCAGAAAAGTTATAACTGATCACAAGTTATATTGGCAATTACATTTTACACTTCAAAGCCCACTGATAAATGACAGCCATTGTTTCTCCATTCTCCTTTGTCTGACTACCTTATATAGTTTGAGAGATTGCCATTACAGATGTATTTTTTCCATTGAGCATAGAAGGTAAGGTCCAAAGGTCTGCATCTGAGTTCTGGCTCAGTCACTTACTAATTTTTTTTTAAAGACAAAGCACAGGTGAATGTGAAAGAAGCGTGCCATGTCAAGGCAAGGTTGCTTGCCTGGTCCCAAGGCCATACTTGGCTGGCATTAACTGGGGAGATTCACCATTCTCCATCACTTTACCACCTTGGGCTTGCAGGCACAAACCCTGCACATTATTAGTGCACCTATTTGCTCACATGGTTGGTGAAAAAGAAAACCAACAAGAAGAGGCAATGTATGAACTCTACATTCCTCTCTATTTTGATCAAAATGAAAATGCTGCTACTTCAGACTATCAATTGTATTAAATATTGAGTATTTGTGCACGCAGAGCAAGACAAACACAAACATTTTCCCCTTTCTCTTGGATTAATGTCAAGGCAAAAGAGTCTGAGCAATAGATGGTGGTTTGTTCTGCACTTGAATTTTTAGAATTATGATTTTTAAGAATTTACTTCTGGCAAGTTTTTTTTAAAAAACTTGAGGCCCACCCATTTTCTTTCCTGTTTTAAAATGACTAAAAATAGATAATTTGCTTTTATTTCTAGAAGACAGTCATTTTTTAAAAAATGTTTCCACATTGGTGATCTCTTCTTTTTGTTCTCCAAAAGCAAAGCATTCGTTTAACAGTTTATGAACCAACTTGAGTAAGTTGTATTCCTGCTGACTTTTGCTGGTTTTGGAGCCAAAGAGTTAACAGCTGTGTCGACACTGAGAAAAATCTCATTGAGAGGGATGTTTGTTTTAATATATTCACCTTAGTTACCACACACAGTTTTGAAATCAAAATGTCCAACCTCCATCCGATGTAACACGTTAGCCCAAACATTCCTTTTCTTGAATCTTTTTTTTTGAGCTGGAGTCTCACTCTGTCACCCAGACTGGAGTGCAGTGGCCGCTCCCGGCCACCGCAGCCTCGACCTGCTGGGCTCCGGCGATCCTTCCGCCTCAGCCTTCCAATTAGCCAGAATTACAAGCATGCGCTACCACGCCCGGCTGATTTTTTGATTTATTGTAGAGATGAGGTCTCGCTGCCCAGGCGGGTCTCGAACCCGCGGGCTCAGGCAATCCACTCACCTCAGCCTCCCAAAGGCGCGGGATTACAGGCTGAGCCACCGAGCCCGGCCCTTTTCTTGAATCTTAAGGGCAAGAACTATAACGTCTCCTACCAAAAAAAAAAAAAAATTCAAGTATTTATTTCTTTAAAAATGCAGAATCTAGGGAAACTTTTATAATTTCAGATCCCTCCTCTAAATCCCTTTATTTTAAATCTTAAAATGTGAAACTTGAGGCAAGCCAGGTTGTCTTGGCATATGTTATTTCATGTCTCCGGTGCAGGACGCCTCCTCCAGGTGTGAGTGGGCCGTTCGTGTCACATCTCCCTGCGGTATATTCAGGATCCGCACTGTAGTCTTTCTCCTGTTGCTTATTTTTGACAGAGAGGAGCTGGCCAGTTCATACATGTTTGTCTTCCATAGGTGAATTGGTTTATTTTCTCATTTGACTTGAAACTTTTTCTATGATTCACAACACTCTTTTTCACAACATTCTAATGGATTCCTTGGTGGGAAAGCCCAGTATATAGAACAAAAGAAAGCAGAGATATTGCAGGTTCCAGCCTCGACCTTTTCCTTCCAAGGCAGGCTCCGGGCGTTTCTGCCCAATCTCCAGGCTCCTGGGCAGTTTAAATACTTTGGCCTGCTTGCTCTAGAGGAACTTTTCCAAAACATCAAGGAAATGTTACTGACTTAGTGCTACAAGTAAGTAAGATGTTGATAATGCAGTCATTTTCAAGAAATAGCGGCGAGTTACAAAATATTAAAACAATGACACCAGCAACCACAGCAAAATGCTACCATCTCTTAAACAGGTTTTTCATAAGAAAATTGTTTGCCTACTATCTTCTTACAAAGTGTTGCTATCATTTTGATGCATATGCCGGAATCAATTATAGCTGTTAAAGATGAGATATCTCACTAATAATCTTGTGGTGTTACTGTGCTACAAGGGAAGTGGCATGAAACACTTTAACATTCATACCAGGACACATGAAGATATGTAGAAAATAATAATAAATCAGTAGCATCTCTAAAGTAGAGAAGATTTTTCAGATAATATCAGACTCTCAGATTTTTCTCTTGCCTTCAAATACCATTTCAATAATGCAGTAGAGAGAAAAAGAGTATAAGGAAATTAATATTTCCTATTATTTAATAAGTGAGTTGTAGGTGAGCATAAAACAGAACAGATATATTGAACTTCACATAAAATTTTTTCTCAATGTATATTTTGTAAAATATCCACTACTATTCATGATCAATACATCATTTTTTATCATTTCATCATTCCCTCATTATTGTTTTATTTATGTCTCATCATTATTTCTCTAACTCTAGAAAAGGGAAATCAGTAGGAAGTTGTTTGGGTAACAAATAAGAAACTGGAAATAAAAACATAATAGTAACAAAATGGAAAGGCGAACAATAATTCAAGAAATAATCAGAGAGAGAAGGGACATTATTTAATGCCTCAATGAGCAAAGGCTTAAAATAAAGAGGAAGAACTAGAAGGCTTTCAGAAAAAGATCTACTTGAGTGACTCGGATCAGGTTAACATTAACAAAAAACGACATTAACCCAAATGCAAGGTGGGGAAGATTTTCGCTTTAAACTGTCATTTGCACCCATATTCTCATTCCATTTTGTTCCAGAAACCACACACCATTTGATAAAATGCAATCATGTAAACACATTCTGATGAAACAGTTAATCTCATGTTGATTGTAGTTGCCAAATGGTCTTTTAAAATCATGTTAAATATGCAAAAAATAAACTGTACAGACAGTCTATGAAATGTTGTTTAAATGCTATACACGATCACTGTAATCTCTATAAACAAAAAGTGAAAGGTCTGAGGATCTCCTAATAAATATCATAAATCCAGAAATGATAAGCCAATGAAGATAGCAAAGTGCTGTTTGTGTCTTGCCCACCCTTCCATAACAGTTGAAACTTCTGTCTGTGACTGTGAAGTTGTTCACATGTTTACAGATGTCCTTAGTTGGAGTAGCTAAGTGTCTCAGAGAGCTTTATTACTCTGACTCATGTTTGGCCAGATGATTCATTATTAGGGAATTGATTCATTACGTCAGAACTAGTCGTGTGCATTTGAAACATTAAACAGAAGATTTTTTTTTAAAGGACATGCCATGCATATTTAGAAGCAAAAATGTTAATGGACAGAACTCTGGGTTGAGGGTAAACAGAAATTATTTCCCCCCACAGCGTGTTGTTGGCTTGTGAGGTTCATGTTTGGTGTGAGTCATTCAGAAAAATGTCTATGGCATCAGGAGACAGATGCCTTAATTTTACATTTGCCTGAAAAGAAACATTCTTTTCAGACAGTTTTAGTTATTATTAAAATTTTTATAGTGCTTTTAAATTGCTATTTTAAGAAGAACGACATCATTTTTATGCCCCCACTCCCCAGATGCAAATGGCTTTGATTCTGGAAAGGTTATTAAAAGGGCTGGAGGAGTAGAAATGGAAAGAGTGGGAGTAACCTGTGTGAGGGGTTGAACCTTGCAACAAAGCAAAGAGAGAAATATTGTGGCAATTTAAAAAGTGGCAGGTTCAAAGAGGGTATTTTCAAGCTAGAGAGACATATGCTGGAAGGTGAAGGCAGAGCAGAAAATGTAAGGGAATTAATGGAAAACAAAAGATTAAAGAAACGAGAGAAGTAAATTTGTGCCACAATCACTCTCTCCTCAGCCTATTTAAAACTTTATGTATCCTCAATGGTCCAGATCGATGTCACGTCCTTCTCCAAATCCTCCATGCCTTAAGCTCTGTTATAAATACATTTTTATATATGTCACAGCTAAAGACAAACTATGTAGGTTAAGATCCATAGAGAAAAAGTAGCCAATTCATGATGTAGGAGCCTGATCTTTATCAAAGCAAAGGGTTTCAAGACCTTCTTTGATTATCATAGGTGTCTAGTTTGGGGAACATAGTGCAAATAGAAACATAATGAATGGATTTTTTACAAGGAGGTAAATATCAGACCACATTCTGTCTTTAGTCATAACATGGATAAACTTTTTGTGCTGCTGGTAATGCAAGTACATGTTTTTAACACTAATTTTGCTTCTATACCTCTCATCAATCAGACTGGATTTTCACAGTATGCTTTATGTAAAGCAGCATTCAATAAGGAGAGTGATTTTACCAGGCCGCCTCACTTCAATTTGCATCAGGAGAACTGGTGTTCAGCTTGCTTTTCCATGGTTTGTTTGGAAGGAGAGAGTAGGAGGAAACAGAGGCTGCAGGCAGTGGCAACAGCTGGAAGGCATCGCTAATTAGATTCCAGGCCGACTTGGGCTGCATTTATAAACTTTCCATATGCTGGCTTACGGTTTCTTTTTAAAAGGTTCCCAAAACAACATGCAGATTTTAAAAGATTTGTTGCACTTGTTTATGTCACTCAATATGAAGTTGTTTTTCTTGAGCACCTTAGCATGAAACATAGAATGGTAATCTCTGAGTCCTTCCTTAGAAGATGTTACCCAGACAGGATGTCTCAGGTCTGTGTGCTTGGTCGATTTGTTATTTATTCATAAAAGTGTTCACAGACTGCCATTACATCATAACATTAAGAAATGTTTTTAAGCTTGTAGATGAAAGTCTATCTCACTTTTAATTTTTTTTTCTACATATGGAATTCGGAGTCTTTTTTGCAAGTTAATGTTACTTTTTTAAAAGAAGCACAAAAGAAGCAAATCATTGTGTTCAAAATACAGACAAATCAGTCACCTGTGAGCTATAAAAGTACATGTTATGCATTTGTGATTTTGGTTTTGTCCTTAACAATAGAGAGAGTGGTTGGGTTTTGTTTTTCAATGTTTTATCCTGGAAAGATTGATTTAAGATTTTCCTACTCAATGGAACGAAGACCACATTTGCTTCAGAAGAACAACTTTAAAGACCCATTGTCGTTTTCAAATAAATGGTTTTTCTACTTATTTTTATGCTTTATTTTTCAATAAAAGGTATTAGCTTTGCAAACAAAAAGGTTTTATTTTTTCTGACTTTTTCTCATGAGAAGCCTCTAAAATTATTTTTTTTTTCCACAGAACGAGAAACTTGTAATGTTTCAGGATGCTAATAAAAATAGTTAAATAAAATGATGGTAACACAGGAATACCTTTTGGATAGCTAAATATAAGAAAACCTGTCACCACCCCAAGGCATCACACATCACACTGAAGCCTTTATTGCTCTTACCTTATGATACAATGAATCCTCACGACCCTCCTCCCCATACCTAGCCTTCTTTGAAAGCATTTCACATTATGAGCTGCCCATAATTATTAAAGACATTGGTTTTTCTAAAGTAGAATGTATCCTCTAAGTTATGACAACATACCTAATTCCATAGGTTCATCTTACCACTACAATTGCAACAGCCTATGAAATGGTCTATTGCCACCAGTCTCTTCCTCCCACCATTAAGCCACTGGTTTGTTCTAAATTGCACATCCCATAGTACTATTGCAAGCCTGAAAAGCATAAGGCTGTTGGCAGTCTAAGGCCCGCTGAGTCACACTTCATCTTGGCAGGAAAGGTCCCTCACAAGCCAGTCCCTTGCTGTCTTTCCAGACTCCTTTCCCACCACCCCTTCAAGTACCCTGTAATGTACTTGTAGTGATCATGTCACCATTTCATGAACTTATCTCTTTCTCATCCTTCTATGCCTTTGCACGGGCTGTTCTTTATAAAGTGCCTTTTACCCATTTCTTATCCTGTGTAAATCTGACTTATCCTTCAGAACTCCAATAGAATTTTACTGCCTTTGCTTATTTCTACAGAAAATCTCTTTTTAATTCAAACATTGTATTTGCACTTACCAGCACACATTGCTATATTCCCCATTGCACTTTGAGCTCTTCAAAGGCATAAGCCTTGCCTTATAAATTTGAATTTTCCCACATATTTGGCAGCATATGGCATATAGTAAATGGCCAATAAAGATTTATCAAGTGAATGTGTGGTCCCACTGATTTCTAGTCTATTTATAACCTTTCTTCATTTTTTTCTGTTAATGTCCTTATCTTATTCTTTCTGTCAAATAATTAATAAAACACTTATTATGTTCTAAAAGAAACTATACTAAATACACCCTGCATAAAGGGGAGGCTCCTTTATTATTTTGAATTTGAATTCTAATCTATTTTATTGTAAGCATTTGTTTTCGTAAAGTAGGCTTTACCTCACTCGCTTTTAAAATCACTAAAAACTCTATTCTTCCCAATATTATTCTCATATTTATAGACAAGGGAATTAAATATCTTAATTTTTTTTCAGCTTTGGGCTTATAGCTCAATAAATGTTTAACTTCTCCAATGGCGGTTTGAAAGTTATCATACTTCAGTACATGTCTTTGTTAACTTGTCCCATCTACTAGTAATCTGGTCTTGACTAATAGATGGGGCTTGATTAATACTTAGATATAGTTTAAATTATGTCATCTTCCAAGTAATGAGAAAGTAGCCTAAGCAAAGCCAATTAGAAATACAAAGATAAGGAAAAGAGAAAGATAAAAAGAGAAATCATTATTAGATTGTAAGCCAAACAGCTACCTTTTTGTTTTGTTTTGTTTTGTTGCTTTTTTAAAAAAAATTTTATTTCAAATATGTGGGGTACAATTCAGGGTTAGGTATACAAATGTTCATTATGCAGTCATGCTTGTTGATGAGGTATGCCCCCGGCCATCTCCCCTGGTATTTTCCCATTACTGCCAATCCTTTTCTTATAGTATTATGATAGTTGTTCAAGGCTCACTTATGAGTGAGGACATGCAAACATCTACCTTTGAGAGTAGTTTACTTGGAAGCATAAATATATGCTGTGCATTTTCCATGTATTTGATATCCATTTGAGCTTGATCATTAATACATACTATGAAAAAAACAGCTAAATCTCTAGCTCCCATAAATTTCACATCAAATTATTTAAAGTCATAAACTGTTTTGTCCTTCCTGAATAAAACCCATTAAATTTACTTATTATAAGTGAAAATAATTTGAATTTACCATATCACATTAAAATATGGTATTCTGATTAAAATCAGAATACACTAAGCAAAAGTTGACTGATCTCTTTTGTCTTCTCATAAGTAAGATGATATATTATTATTTTAGAACAATTAGTGAATGAATTTTATTCCCTTCGTGGAAGCTTTTTAAAAATTTCCTTCTGTGGAAGCAAATTTGCTTATGTTAAGTTGGAGTTACATGACAGCTAAACAATCCCTCATAAAGTAATTTTCATTTTTAAAAAAGTAGAGAAGAATATTCCAAAGCCTTCTCTGATGTAAAAAGGTTTCAATTATTTTCAACCACATAATCATAAAAGTTCCCCTTCATAACCAGCTTTAGATTCCAGTTGGGCTTCTTCTGTCCTTCCTCATACTCAATGGGATTAGTGCACATACCATACGCCAGCATTTTCATACCTTATAAATACTTTGATACATTCCTTAGCCTTTATTTTCTTGAACTTTTTTCTTAGTATACATTTTTCTGTTTTATCATGGTTAGATTATATGTGTAATAAGAGCTCAATGTGAAATAACTATTAGTAAAACTGTCGTTTTCATAAACTATATAATGATTGCTATATATTTATATTATAGTTTGTACTTAACAAATACATCTTTGTACACTCAGAGAAATGTTGCAAAAATACTAATCTCCTGACATAGAAAAACAGAGTAAAATAGAAAAAATACAATAGACTAATTCAACCAAAGTTGCATTCTTACTAAGAAAAATTGATTTAAGTGAAAATAGCTTGTTTTCATTTTATTTACATGAAATTTTTCACATAACATATACAGCAATGAAGATATATATGTTGTGTATAAATCTTGTAACATTTAAATCCTGATATTTGGGCTTTTGTAACCTATAAAAATGAAGCTTATAAAATATTACTAAAAGCCTAATTACCTAATGTGAGTATTAATAAAAATGATACATTGTCAAGAAGTAATAACCAATAGGAAGGAAAAAAATGAACCAACTTAAGCAAAAGGAGAATGAGAGAAATTACCTTTCTGTTGGGCGTTCAGAGAAAGAGTCTATTAAGAGGAAGCATTTGAGACCAGAATAAAATAAAGAACAAGCTAACCCAAAATTGGTCCCGGCTGAGGAAACAATAGTGCAGAGATGCTGGGATTGGAGTGTCTTATTTGAGAAATGGTCAGTAGGCTGGTGTGGAATGAATAAGCAGAGTGTAGTAGGAAATGAAAACAAAGTCAGGAGCTGTACCAAATAGGATCCTGTAGCTCTTGCTAAAGGCTTTGAAATTTACCCCAAGTGTCATGGTACGCCACCAGAAGACTTTCAGTACAATTGTGGCATCATCTAATCTGTATTCCAAGACGACTTTTACAGCTCTCATTACCTCAGTTAAACTCTATGAGGCAGAGGGCTACCACCTCTCAGAATAACGGAGAGTATGTCTCCCAGGATAGAGTGGAATTTGCTTTCGCTATTTATACCCACTTGAATATTGGAATAACTGAAGGGGAGCTGGTCCACAAAAGCAAAAGTTGACCTACAAAGCAGCCTCCATTGGAATATGAGGATTCATGCAGCTGCACAAATGCACAGTCTGACTCCTCATGCTTCCAAGTTCAGGCTCCCCACTCCTGCTCCAAACCCAACCCTCATGTTCAGAAGCAGGTAACACAGCCACACCTCACTGCAGGCTCCAGGGCCTCTGCAGCTTATTTATCTATTGCTGGCCAGCTAGGCCATGTGGGTCTCAGTCACTGAACTCAGCCCACCATTGAAACGGTTTGGTGAAAGTAGAGCAACATCAGAAACAGGCAGTTCATGAGTCACTTAGGGCCCTTCACTGGGATGCCTGGACACTGCCATCAAAGGTGAGATGAGGCCTAAAGAATCACTTTGTTTTTGGTTACAGGACAAGATTTCCATTTATTACAAAAAGAGAGATTTTCTAAATTCTTTTTTCTGTTAAAATTACAAAATTGTCATTTTTCAACATTTAAAAACTGATCTTCTTATTTTAGCTACTCAGAACTTTATGAACTATTCCCTATTTCAACTAAATATTTTCATGCTTTGCCTCAAGCAAGAGTGAATATACTTTCTTTAGGACTGAGAATTGCCTTCGACTCTTTTTGAATAGTTCCAGTATAGAAGGATTTCAAGCCTCTAAAACAAATAAACAAAAAAGTATAAGCTCAAGCATGCTAAACATGAGAACATGTCAGCTATCATGAAGATTGCATTGTCTCATTCAAGACAGGGTTATCTACTTTTTCCTCATCTAAATTAATACATGCTTACCTTTAGTTCAAAAACACCGATCACTGAAATAGCACCTTAGGCAAAGATAATCAAACTGTGTGTGTTGTGAAACCTTATTTTCTTAACACGTTTTCTTTTAAATCAATTCTCTTTGTTCTGAGGCACTACATGCTCTGTGACTTGTTAGTCCATTGTGTAGAGCCCTGCAAGCTTCAGCGCACAGAAGAAAAATATTTTTGATCATAACTAGAACCAAACAACAGTGTTTACATAAATTTCAAATGTTCAGTTCCAACACTACAAATATGACTTCATAAAATAGTAGATAAAAGTTCCTATTGCTGGAAGATATTAAAGGGCAACATTTTCTAAAAATTACATTAAAAGGTATAATCACAACATTATTGTTCCCATAATGTAAGCTTTGTTAAAAACAGTTTGGAGGAGGCAGTACAATGTAGTAGAAATAACTAGATTTGGAATCAGAACACCTCATTTTGGAGTTGAAAATTATGCTTTAAACTAGATCACTTTACCTCTCTAAGCCTTGGTTTCCTGAGCTATAAATGGGGATTATAACAGTTATGAGGGTTAAACAAAGCAGCATGTAGGCTGGAAGGCACACTGCAGATGTTAGTCATTATTATTTGCATGGTATTTATTGAGTTCTACCCATATGAATTTGGTGCTCGGAAACACCAGGCCGACTGCCTCCTAGTAGTTTCTCTTGTAGTGAAAACTATGGCACAGCCCCTGCAGAACAGTGTGGAATCTGGCCTTCTGCATGCTGCTGTTGAATCTTTTCTATTTTTTTTTTAATTGCCTGTTCCATTATGTAGTTCTTTAGATTATCACAACTCCATGTAGATTTAGGACCTGAAAGAAGTGGCTCATTGGGTTAAGTTTGTATTTAAATAATGTTCCTCACAATGAGTGACTCTGTTTTTCTGAGTTTGCTCTTTTCTTCCGTTATCTCTTATCTATGTTCAAAGTAACTCGATCTTCCTTTTCTCATATTTCTTCCATAATTATTTTCATCCATCTGACATAGACTCAGAAACAGGTGCTGTATGTCACATATGCTTAAAAAAATAGTCAAGTAATTGAGGGAGGGGAAGAACATAGCTCTACTTAAAGGGGAACAGAGGGAAGCGAAATAACATGAGGCAGGTAAGCACACAATGAACAGCAAAGGGAAAGGCATTACTGTATTAAAACAAGCTGAAAATAATTTCTAAGAGGTTCCAGATATCTGACTCCAGGGCACAGGCATGGAATGCCCATGGACATTTTAGAAACAGCCCAACTTTTAAAATACGTAGCTCTATTTTCAGCAAGTAGGGTGTTTGTGCCCAATATGAGCTGGGTTAATCTGTCTTGCTATGTGAGATAAATTCCCACCTATTGGAAATGCTTATACATCAAAAAATGCCTATGATAACTGCAGAAATCTTTACCCTTGGGACATTTTGTGCAGTGGGAATTAAAGGAGATAGATGTGACCTTTTAAGGTAGATTTCTATGTTTAGCTTCAAATGAAATAGAAGAAGAAATTCTAGTTTTTTGAAACACAGAGCTTTCTAGGTATTTTAATTGAATTAGATTTTGAAACAAACATTTCATTTATTTTTTACAAGTATTAAAAAACCCCTTAAAAGATGAAAACTTAAGCAAATAGTATGAATTATGAGTTTATGGCCCATAAACCTAACTTTTTTCCTATTTCATACTTTTGGCAAATTACCCCTTTCTGGATCAGAGAAAGCTGCTATGGAAACATTATCTGTTAATTTCAAGGTAAAATTTGTATTAATTGCTAGGAATCTTTTATGTGTATGTGCTAGGAAGGAGGAGGCAGAGAAGAGGAAATCATTAATAGATTTTCATACGTTCAGATATGTAATGGTATATTTAAATATTGAGATGTCAGTGTCTCTAAGAAACCCCAGGAAGTTCCCTCAGAAAACCTAAAATGGAATTTGGTGGTAATATATCATTTTAATTACCTCTTTTCTGAGAAAGGTATTAGAAACCCAGAACAGGAAAACTATAAAGAACCATGCTTGTTATATAGTCCTATAACTTATTTTAGAATGCTTCCAATGGATTTCAAAATATTGGCTTTTGAATCTCATATTTCTTGAAACAATTTTACACAAACATGTCATGCATCTTTGGCATCAGTGACATTATCATTGCTTGAGCTTCCTTTTGATTCTTTTTTTTTAATACTTTTTCTTTACTTCCATTATTTTAGTTTTTAAAAAAATCCTTTTATTATACTGCCACTGATCGTTTAATCCTCAAATTCAGTTACTTATCCATCTAATGTTGGTTTTACAGGTGCTAAAATTGAAAGCTTTTATACTCCCGTTAAACATTTTGTTCCTTAACTACTTAGTATGCATTTTCACTAGATTGATCTGGTGCCACTTTTATGTGGTCAATCTTTGGGCCAAAAAATGCAGGTCCTATTTGAAATTCAATTTGTCACTGAGAATTTTTATTATACTAAGTTTATATTAAATACATAGAACAGGTTGTGCATAGTTGCTCATGGCTATAATCCCAGAACTTTGGGAGTCTGTGGAGGGAAGATCATTTGAGCCCAGGAGTTCAAGACCAGCCTGGTCAATATAGCAAGACCTCATCTCTTAAAAAAAGTAAAAAAACAAAAAAAAGCTGGATGTGGTGGGGCACGTACCTATAGTCCCAGCTACTTGAGAGGCTAAGGTGGGAGGATCACATGAGTCCAGGAGGTCAAGGCTGCAGTGAGCCATGATCGGGCCACTGCACTCTAGTCTGGATGACAGAGTGAGACCCCCAACTCAATCAATTAAAAAAATAATAAAAATAAAAAATAAAATTTAAAAAATACCTGAGCCCGCGGGTTCGAGACCCGCCTGGGCAGCAAAACCTCATCTCTACAATAAATCAAAAAAATCAACCAGGCATGGTAGCACATGCCTGTAATTCCGGGTACTCGGAAGGCTGAGGCGGAAGGATTGCTGGAGCCCAGCAAGTCGAGGCTGCGGTGGCCGGGAGTGGCCACTGCACTCCAGTCTGAGCGACAGAGTGAGACTCCAACTCAAAAAAATAAAAAATTTTAAAAATAAATTAAAATCCTACATTGTGTTTACAAAGTATTCATTTGCTTTGACTTTAATAAAAACAGCATGTATTTATTGGATACATTTTGTTTGCATTGTCCTTAAAAAGCAGAATGAACATCAATCTGTGAAAGATTGATGAAATATGATTAGTAGGAAATAGAAGCTCAAGATAGGTGACAAGTGTCCACGCTCCACAAAGTCTAAAGGAAAAGACCAGATCTTTGGAGCAGTTGCCACCAACTCCAGGTTGCCAGGCTCTCTGCCTAGAGTTCTCATTGTTGAATCTGGATATGGTACTGTCCAAAGCATACACAGTACATACTTTGCAACTTAACTGACCTCTTCAATTTTCTCTTTGTGAAATGGGGATAATATTAATTTCCAAAGGTTTTTTCAAGAATGGGAGATATTGTTGGTTCATTGCTAGACATATAGTAGACACTCAACCAATTGTAGTTATTATTGCTGAATCTATACCATGTTTATCTTAGCTCTAAATATATGCTTCAATCATGACACCAAGACTCCTGGTGTCAAGGCTATTTTCTGGAGTTGATATAAAACTTATTAAAAATGTTTTGTCATTGCTGTGTTGTCCAACTGAATGTTGCTGACTGGGTGATCCATCTCTACCCAGTACTTATGTATCTAAACTGGAATTTGGGGGTAGGCCTAAGACATTTGCCTCTCCTACAGAGAACAGGCCTTCACCAACCTACATGCTCTGGGTCCTTCTAACCAGGGGGTCACTTGGTCCTGTACCTAGATCTCAGCCCTTTATTGCCCTCTAGTGACTACTTTTAGCACTACCTGGATCACGGGTTTAACTTTGTATGGAAGCATTTTGTTACCTGGATTAGATTGTAAGAACTATTTGCTGAATTAAGAACCCAGGTTCACTAAATTATATGCCATATTTTAAATATCAATATGTTTGTAAAAATATTTAGAAGCATTCACTGAAGACTCACGAAATGCAAGGATATCAGAATACTGAAAATGTATAGTAGTTCAATGTCACAAGAGAAGCCTGGATTTTAGAATTAAGGCCTTGGTTAAAAAGAATTTACTTGACTAGAAAATGTATATTTATTAAGTTACTAGTGGAATTGATTATCATTAAAAGTGAACTTGTATTCTTTGAGAAGAAATAATGCCCCAAATATGTCATTTAAATTTCTTGCAGTGGCTGGGCACGGTGGCTCATGCCTATAATTCCAGCACTTTGGAAGGGTGAGACAAAAGGATTACCTGAGCCCACGGGTTCAAGTCCAGCCTGAGCAACATGGCAAGACCTCATCTCTACAATAAATTTTTAAAAATTAGCTGGGCATGGTGGCATGTGCCTGTAGTTCCAACTACTTGGAAGGTTGAGGTGGAAGGATCACCTGAGCTCAGCAAGTCGAGGCTCCGGTGGCCGTGAGCATACCAGTGCACTCCAGCCTGGGTGACAGAGTGAGACTCCAACTCAAAAAAAAAAAAAAAATTCTTGCAGAGATGTGCACTGTAACCCCAGTTACTCGGAAGACTAAGACATGAGGATCATTTGAGGCCAGGAGTTCAAGGATGCAGTGCACCAGGAACACACTTGTGAATGACTACTGTACTCCAGCCAGGTCAACACAGCAAGACCCTGTGTCTAATCAAACAAAACAAAATAAAAAGTAAATTTCTTCCAGCACACCAACATTAGAGGAATTTATACATATACTATATCTCAATCTCAATAAGACTTATAGAAAAGACATTCCTTTAAATTAGAAAAAAATAGACTGAATGCTAAGTAGAAAGTGAATGTGCCATCCAAAGTGAATTGAGTAACAGATCAAGTTAATTTAATTTAATTTGCCATCCAAAGTGAATTGAGTAACAGATCAAGTTAATTTAAGAGCAGGTATTCAGTAACAATTTATAAGGTTTTGTTCTGAGTTAGTTGTCCCTTCAAACTCTTTAATACATGATTCAGATGAAGACACGGGAAATTAACAAAATTAACAAGGGAAGAGTGGCTAACATATTGAATTACAAGATCAAGTACCTTCTAGATCTTTAAATGGCAGGAAGAATGAGAGAAAGTATCAAGAAATGGAAAATTCACTAAGTAGGTTCATAAAATAAACTGCATTTCTACAAGACACAGGACACCTGGCTTAAGAACAGTGTATCCGGAAGAAAAATAACAGGGTTTTAGCTGCCTGAGCTTACTGCATGCCAGCAGCATGATGTGTTGCCAAGTCAGCCGACGTGGGTCCTACTGAAGTGTCGACTTCAGATGAAGGAAGGTAATAGTCCCATTGAACTTTGCACTCTTCAGACCACATCTGGAGTATGATGTTCAATTCAAAGTGCCAAACTCTAAGAGGGACACTGACACGCCAAAGTGCTGCCAAGGAGGCGATCTGGCAACCCGAAGGTGTGAGGATTGGTTGAAATAACCAAGACAACTCAGAAACGTGGTAACTGTCTCTGTGCATTTGAAGAATTGTAACGTAGAAAAGATTTTACATTTATTAAGATTTCAGACAAGTAAAGCCTGGGGTAATCCAAATGAGAACCTTCCATTAGTAAACTCTTCAGAAATAAAATAAGTGCTTGGGTGAGACATTGAACTTCTCCCCACTGGAAGCATTCTTGGACAGCTGTAATAAGTGACAAGTATGGCTCTTTAGAGCTTTACTGTTCTGAGTTTCCAATGCCTTTCTCATAAATCTTTAACTTTTATGATTCTGGTTCCTTTCCCTCTTTTACATTGGTTTCTTCAAGCATACAAACAAACAAACAAACAAAAACCCTTTATTTATTTTCTTTTATTCCTAATTTCTTCTCCTAGTCCTTAGTCTTGTACAGAGTTGGCACTGGTTAGTGCCAGAAATAGAATGACAGAATATGGCCACATCAGTATATCAGTACTTTAACTGTATGCAAATTTCCTGAAGAATAGGGTGCTGTCTCAGAATAGACTCCAGAGAAAAATAACTCCCATTCCTATGCCTAGTGATGGTATAATCAGGAAAGCATAACCTCATTGTGCAAACCTTGATCATCAGTGGCTGTAAAAATAAACAGAACACAGTCATAAGCATAAGTCCAAGGAGTTGGTGTGCAATAATTTTGATGTTCATATTACCGAACCAAATAGAATTTTTATACCTCCAGAATCTGCAGGTCTTTTGAGGCAAAATCAATATCTATCCCCCCCTTTCTTTTTCCTCCCTTCTTCTTCCCTCTTGCCTCATATTTCCTTTTTTCCCCTTTTCCTTTCTCTGTCTCTTTCAAGATTTATCTCACAGCTGTTGGATTATGTTTCTCAGGGCATGATTCAGTGTCCCTCTCTTATGACTCTCTTGAACTGTTTCCTTATTACCAAACCAATTCGACTCAAGGCTCGTCTTGCTAGTGCTTCCCACATCTGCTGTGCTAGGAACACCTTTTCTCTTCACCAGCTGGCCATAAAGCAATGAAGAGAGGGTGCAGGGGGCAGGTATTGGGGGAGCATAAAAGGAATGAAGGGTAGAACAAAAACTTCCTTTCTTCTCTGTGATGAACTTCCTCCAGGGCAGCTCTGGACAGCTGAAATCACTTCAAAAAAAGGAAGGAAAGGGAGAAGCTGTTCTTTCAGAAGCAGGTTTCTCCTTTCAGACAGCCCTGTGGTATCTGTCCTGTGTAATCACTTTCTGTACATTTTATTAGAACTTTATCTTATTTCCTGAGAAACCATTTAGTTTATATCTGTGTAGCATGCATTTCTGTGGACCCCTAGAGCCTTGGCATCTACAGTGTCTGCCTCCAATTCCAGATTAAATGCAGGGAAAAACCAGAGGAAAGAAAAATCCCTAACACTTCTTTTTTGTCCTCCCAAGAACTTCTTTTAAAATCAAGCAGAGGACAGGCTGCGAGCCATGGCAATGATCCACCTCGCATGGGGTGCTGAGAGACATGAGGATCTATAAAAATACATTTGGAGTGGAGTACAGATTTAAAAGTGCATTAACAGTGATGAGACCATCGATTTCAATTCTTCATGCCTTTTTTTTTCTTTATTTTTAAGATGATGTTAATGTATCTATCCCATGAGGTAGATAGATGATGAAGAGGAATTAAGAAGGTAAAGCTCTAACACAGGGGCTGGCATGGAATAAATCTTCAGTATACTATACTCTGCTATTGACATCGTTTCTGTCTATTTTTTAAGTTGGCCATGAAGGGGGTGGGCCGAAAGGCCATTGACTATCTGTCTCATTCAGTGTGTGCAGATCTTGAACTTCATTCAGAAATGGCAGGTTCTGGTCTGTGCCTCCTCAAGTTTAGTCCATGAGTCTTTTTTCCCTCCTTTGATGAAAGTTAAGCATAAAGGAAAGAGATGGTCTCTGAGAGTCACCTTATCTTCGATTCTAGCCAGAAAAAAAGTACTAGAGAAGAGACTGCACATTTCTTAAAGATGCACTTCAAGAAACTCTCTGAGCATCTGTTGCAGTGAAGAGATACAGACAAGTCTAAGAACAAAGTAAATACCACCCAAGAGACCTAAAAAAGAATGCGGATCTGCTACAGTCAGCTCCTCTATGGCACAGTGCTGCACTACTTTCTTTGAGCTCCTGCAGTAATATAGTCATTAGATGTTTCTATACATGCTTTAGAATTTGGTTCTAAAACATGATCACCTACCTAGTCATATACATGTAGATAAAATCAGTGACATAATAAATAAGCAATTCAAGACTATAAAGATAACTGCAACAATATATCTAAAGGTATTCTAGAATACAGTATGCTTACAACAATTATTAGGGCATAACAATGGATAAGGGATTTAGCTTTAAAATAAATAAAACTGCAAAAATATAAAATATGACATTTAATATAGCTTCAAGGTTCTAAGAAATACTTTTTGTTAACTTTAAGGAAGTTTCTGAAGAAATAAATAATAATTTTAAAGTTTTTCCTGGTTCAAATTTCTTAGTGATGTCAGTAAACCATTTGGGTTACTGATCTACAGTTATGATAAAATATAAATTTCAACAAGTAATTTCCTACTCAGGCTACTATAAATAAAATAGCCAATTGAAGCCATAAATAACTCACAAGCCCATTACTTCATAAAATAATAAATAAAACACTACAAATTAATATATTTTGATTAGACAGAAAATTTAATGATTTACTTTTTAAAGCTCTATAATTAAAGAAAATACTATATCTCTAATAAATATGATAGTATGCGGTACCATATTACACCTACCTCAAAAATTATAAAATTTCTCAAGCTAAACAAACAAGAAGAAAAGGTAAAATTTATTAAGAAACTTGTAAAATACAGTTCAGATACTTTTTACAATTTAATTGTTCAGGTAGAGTATTCTCTAGAAAATAAAGAAAAAAATTATTTTTCAAATTTAAGTCACTGTTAGAGTGTCTAAATATTACAATATTAAATATTTGACTATAGTATTTAATATTGTACAAAATATCTTATTGACAAAAATTAAAATTTAATGGTATTCATTTAGTTCATGGAATTGATGAGATGTGATAGTCATAAATTTTTTTGATATGACATCCAATATTGGATACCACTCCATTTTACTGATGCCTCACTTCTAATGTATGAAAGTTTAAATATACAATAACTTTTAAGTTATGATTATAACTTTGAACTGTTATTACATCATTATACTGTTATTATATTCTTATAAATTAGAAAGTAAATAAATTTAAGAAAAGAAAATAAGGAATTAGAAACCACTGGAAAACAGACCACTGGAAAACAACAGGAAAACAGACCAGTATAATTCAAATAACCAAAATAATTTTAATACTCCATGTGTTTCCTCATGAAACACTGAGTTCAACTACAGTAATGTGTGTAAATAAATTGTATGATCTATGCAAAATATTGTGGATGCATTATTATTACTATTATTCAGGTAAAAGAGAAATGTAGATCTATGGAAATTAAAATACAACTTGGAGAGTTTGGCATATCAAATATATAAGTCATATTTATGGACATGCTTGTGTGTGTGTACTATGTATATGTATAAAACCACCTTTCTTGATTTCTTTTTTACTCTGAAATATTCAGTAAAGACAATGTACAAAATTTAAGATGCTGGTCCACTGTAGAACATGACATTTTAAAATTATCTTCAAGAACTTAACTCTCTTTTCTTACAGATACAATGCTTTATACTCCTAAATATGTCATTTGATGTGCAAACGAGTCTTCTTGGTGCAAAACTTCTATTTATTCCTGCATCACTGTATATATATATATATATAGTGATTTGTAGGTCATTAAAAGATAGTGGTTACATTTAGAATTTCTTTTCATTTTATTTAAAAAAGAGCAAGCACAATTCCCATTGTTGACAGTTCAAGGAAAGCATAATGGAGGCAGAAAATAAAGTGGAGAAAAAGACAACTAGGAAAAGGTGAAGGAATAAACCCTGGCTTTCTTTGTACTTTCTTTTACTCAAGCAGGGGAATATAGTTGGAAGTGACTTAAACTTTCTTTAAATTAATCCTCCCAATAACCACAAAGTGAATTATTTTTATGCCAAAAGAGAAAAGCAATTCTTAGAGGAAAAATTTTAAAGAGCAGAAAGAAAGTATTTGATGAGAAATTGCTTTCCTAGACCACTCTGCCTGCTACTATGAACAGACTGATATTTGTAAGCTCCCAAGGATTCCTTCAACAACTAAGACTGTTGATTCAAATCTGAAAGGGAGCTGTGAGAAAAGTACTTGGGAGAATTATTTTTCTTCATAAGGAAGAGAGTAAGAAGAAATCAAAGGACAGATAAAATGCAAGTATTCAGGATACTTCTAAACAATGGTTGTTATATCTAGATAAATGTCAGATACATAAAGATAAAATACATTAAGAATTTTAATATGTGAATGTAGCAATGGACTTTATGACAGCAGTTAACTAGTTTTCTCATAGTTGTTTATGATGCCTTTTTTGGAAGAATGGCCCCCCCCAACAAAAAGATATTCCCCTATCACATGAGTATCTTAGAATCATTTCCACATGTACTCAGTCATAAGAATGATACAAACCCAACAAGTTGATTATGATCCTGACTATTAAAAGTTCACTTATATCTGTCCTCTCTTACGTCATTGTCAGAAATGAGTTTTTAAAGAGACACCAACAAAGAGCATATGAGTTTATTTTGGGACTTCATAAAGTCCCTTGATTTTTAACGCATCATTTTACTCTTGTTGGTATGTAACTTTAAAAGCTTAAAGTATTATTCTTATTCAAAAATAGAATAAATGTGTGTCAAAGATTTTTATTAAAGTCATTAATTAAGGACAGAATAATTAAGATGGCAATTCTAATCCAAATGAGAATTTGAAGAAAGACATATATGCTATCAGAAATGTTAAAATGAATTTGTTAATAAGTATAAAACATTAATATTCATAGATGATAAAATATAATGTTTGGAGTCATCTTTTCTATACAGTAGAAATTAGTTTTACTCTACTGAACAAAATTTATTTATATTGCTATAGGCAAAAATAATTTGTATTACTCTCGATTTTCAACCACTTAAGTTCTATCCCTCCTGAATTGTAAAATAGTCAATCATCAGACATAAATCATTTATAAGACATAAGTTGATGTCCCCTAAGGCCACCAGAATACTTTACCTTTCAGCATTCCCCTGAAAGGATACCCAATAATTTTTTGCCCATTTCCCAGTCTTGGACAATATCTTTTTGGCACTGCATATAACTGTGTTGGACATGTTGGTTTTAAATAATTTTCTTTTGGTTAATGGATCCCTTTTGGTGGCTACATTAGTCTAAAATTATGAGAGCATTTTTCTGGAGGAAACCATAGATACCTGCCTACCCAATAGAGCACTGTGAGGTTAATGTAACAGTCTCAAACTTTTAAGACATAGCTATTCATTTCTTTCCCCCAACCCCCATCATCAGCTGAGTTGCTTAAAGCCAAATCCTAGGTGCCATCTTGACTCTTGTTTATCACCTTCCCCATCCCAATACACAGATACAGACACACATATACACAGGCTCATAAATCCCTTGTCTACTCCAGTCAGATCTACCTAACTATAACTTCTCAGAGTTTCCTGGTTCTGAGCCACAGTCCAAACCACAGACATCACTTGCCTGATTATCACAGCAACATTCATATTGTGTTCTCTTTGCCACCAAAATTCCATTTGCCATAAATCAGCCAGAGAGGTTTTAAAAAACTCATATCAGATCATATCTTCCCTGCTTAAAACTTTCCAGTGGCTTTGCCTGCTGTCTTTCCCCAGGTCACTCTCTTTCTCTCTGTTCATGGACATACCTACTGGATTCCCTGCTCAGAGTCCTCCTTCTGCTTGAATGACTTTCCACCCATATTTTCACTTGACTGGCTCCATCTCATCATTCAGGTATCAGTTCAAAAGCTTCAGCCTCCAAGATGCCTCCCTTCCCACTTTATTAAATGTAACTAACTGTATTTAGTCACTCTCTACCATTAGCTTGTTTTACTTTTTTTATAGCAATTAGCACTACCAGAATTTTCTTGGTTATTAATTCGTTTATTGTCTGACTCCTCCTGTGGGAAGTGAGAAACCTTGTCTCATCTATACTAGTGACTGGCTCAAACTAGTGTTCACTTAATATTTGTTAAAAGAAAGCATAGGTCAATCCCAGTAAAATATGAAGTATTTACAGAGAATTTTCTTTTCTATTTTTTTATTTTTATTTTAAGGATGTGGGGTACAATTCAGGATTAGGTATACAAGTGGACATTGTACAGGTAAAGTTCGGGCCTCCCTTTGGTCCCCACTTTGCCTGGTTTGAGATCAGGTACCCTTATTGATGTTGTGTCCCCCATCCACCCTGGCAGTACCCAATCCTTTTCTTATAGTATTATAGTAAATTTTCAGGGACTGCTTATGAATGACAGAGGAATTTCTGCTCTGTTTGGTAATCCAAACTACTTCATGTAATGTGATGGAACATCATGGAAGGACAATAAAGACTCTGGCCCACCATGTCACAGTAGAACATAAGAGTGGCAGGGATTCCTGCATAGGCTGTGACCAGTATTATAACACTAGGAGGCATAAGTCAGGTTGTCAGAGGTGAGCTAAGACATGAAGCACTGATTCAATATGATCTCCAAGAGGAAAACAAGAGCAAGAAGGGTTGAAAAATTGAGTCAATAGCACATCCTAACTCCTCTCTACTTTTAAAATTGTCTAATCAACTTTGAGACCACAGCAATACACTTTGACCAGAAGGAGATTAGTGGCATCCAGATAAACCATAACACTGACTGGGTTTGAGGAGATGTGTTGGGATTCACCAAAGATTCAAAGTCTACCTTTATGAATGAATACCTTGTGAACTTAGTAGAAACATGATTTGCACTGTTAGTTTTACTGTTTTCTACTACATAAGTAAATTTTTGAATCATTAGGCAAGATATTTTCTTCATAAATATCTATTAGCTGTACCAAAGAAGTAACAATCACTCTAGATTATGACAGAACATATATCATGGGCGCTATTTAGTAATATTTTTAGAGTGGTAAATTTTTCTCATATATTTTACTACTGTTCCATTTTAATTCTAAAATAATTTTAGCAGCACTTTTTTGTGTAATTATGTCAAATTAAAATGGAAAATCACCAATATTCACAGCTTGTTGAAATTAAGGAAGAGCGTTCCTAGTTATTGTTGATTAAAGGAAAAGGGATACTTCATGACATAGATGGCATTTGAAATGGTCCTTTAAATATCAAAGTGGTTTCAGAATAAAGATAATTGTAAGTAAAGTCATAAGAGTGATGTTGTTTGGAGTTTATTGTGACTTGGATTTGTGAAAGGTTGCAGCCATAATTCTAAGGGCCTCGTATTCTGAGATAGCTGTACTTATTAAAAATAAGGTAACTTATTTTTAATAGCAAAATTATAATTGATCTGGAAGCTATTTGATAAATTAATTTGAGTAAAAACACAGGAAATGAGAAGAATGGGTGGAAACATACATTTAGGTGCTTTAAGTTCGTTTACATCTTTACGTCCTCCCATCATCTGGCCTTACTTTGTCTTTCCAACCTTTTTCGTTCACTTCTCATCCATTACATTTCAGTTAAACTTGACTGTTCTTGGGCTCTTGGACTCTTCAAATTCACCACATTCTGGAATCCAGTCTTTCCCCTTCCAGGTCTCAACGGTCTCATTGTACTTTAAGGAGCTCAGTTTGCGGATACCTTACCTGACCTGCTCTCACCTCTATCCCTGAGTCTCCACTTTCTGGAAACACGACCCTTCTTATATGTCTTACTTCTCTAAATCTCTCATTTATAATCTGTAATAATCATGGTGTCTGCCTCAGAAATGTGCTAAAGTAGATAATGAATGACAAGGTTTTTAAGCATTCTTGTTTTTGAATTGTTGCCATTATAAGATGTCAATATTAATTTAGCATTTTTGTCTTACTGAAAGTAATTTGTATACATGAATTATTACTTGATCCAGATAATAAGTTAATTGAAATAGGAACTTGCATATTTATTTTTGTTTTCACTACAGAGTTTAGTATGGAGCCTTACACATTGTTTATTTAATTCATGTTTTTAATTAGAATTAAATTACATTTTATAATATTTAGCAGCACATCTATCTTGAATTATGATCATTTGGGGGATTCTTGGTGATACATTAATGCCAGATACAAGTCGTCTGAGGACAGATAGGCCATGCCTTCTCATTTTTGCATTATGCTATTAAATTCCAAGTAGATTTTCTTCCATATGGTAGAAATTAAATAAACATTTGCTGACCCAAAACATAAATACAAAGGAAGTGATTTTGGTATCCTTTAAAATTCTCTGGGATGCAAAAAAAACTATAGTTCAGCTTGCTTATTTATATAAATGAGAAGCACTTGTTTTATTTTACAACTTGCAATGTCCTTAGAAATCCAGACCAGGGCATTTTATTTATAGGAAATGGGGTATGTTCTCACAGTGATGTGTGTCTCACATTTACATCTAGTGAGAATTCATTTACTCTTTCTGGAAATATTTATAACCTCTACAATGTTCTGGCTATGTAAGGAGCACAGAAGTTTACCAGGTGTGACAATTAAGTTCACAAACTCATCCTAGGAAAAGTTCTACATACCTCATTGCTGAATATCACTATGGTCACCTTTGAAGTACTCCCGTTGGGAAGCTATGCACTGATACTAGCACCTAATCCACCTGTCCAAGCAATTTTGGAACTCTTTTTCTAGAAATGGCCATCAGAACTGTCATCATATCCTTGATGTCCAGAATGTCATCAAAATGTCTTCCTGTCAATATTTCCTTTACCTTCAGGTAAAGAACAATGTCTTTATTGGGGGCCAGATCAGGTGATCAGAAAGGGTATTCCAAAACAGTTATTTGTTTACTGACTAAAAACTCCCTCACAGTGCTGTGTGAGCTGGTGCATTGTCATGATACAAGAGCTCCTTCAGGAGCATTTTTGCACACACCATTCCTATGCCAAGATTTTCCCTTAAGATTTTCCTAACTGTTTATCTACCAATGTTTATTTAGTCTGCTATGCTTCTCTCAGTCAGGCAATGATTTTGACACGCAATTTGATGGATTTTTGCAATGTTTTCATCTGTTCTGTTTGTCACTGACTGTCCTGACCTCTCTTCATCCATGATGTTTTTCTCTCCCCTGAGAAAAACGTTTAATCCATGTGTACACTGCCATTTTCTTCATGGCATTATCCCCATAAACTTGGACTAATATGTCCCTGATTTCATTTCCACTCTTGCCAAGTTTAACAAGAAATGTAATGTTTGTTCATTGCCCTAGTTCAAGCTCCAACATTCTCGTGACAGCACACAAAACACACAACAATAATGAATGCCACACATCAACACAAGCACAGCTGTGAGACACTGATATACCAAAGTTACAAAACCTTACTGAGTTGTTTGTACAGTGCTGCCAACATAAGTGCACAGCAGCAAGTTCGTGAACTGAATTGTCAGACCTCATAGATATAGAACCACATCAAAAGATCGATTTGCTCCATGTTGATAAAGCTTTAAAAGCTACTCAACTGGCTGACTGTCTCCTTTTTTCCTATAACTGAAGGTTTATATCAGAGAGGACATTTTAGATACTGGAAGAGAACAAGGAAATTCGTTGTGCAAAGGACCCTTAAAACCATTACCCCAAGAGTAATCCACCTTAACATACATACTCAAATTCAAGAAGTATGCACGTTGCCTGTTAAAATTTTTGAATTTAACATGACAAAAACATTTTCTACTATTTAAAATGTTCACGCCATTTTGAATCTACTATTTAATGTAATTCATTCTTAGAACCAGTTCTTGGCAAAATTTTAAAGTGAGTGAAATCCAGCTTTGGTAATTCCACCTTCTTCTGTGGATCCTCTGTCTTTATACACACTTTCTAAGCATTCAGGGCTCTCCTGCCACTTTGATCCAGCAGAATCTAATTTTTACTAAGGTTTATTATTCTTTTGTGCCATTACAGGAATATTAACAGAACTTGAATGATAACTGGTGGGTAGGGGTTGTTTAAAAAAGTTTAACCAAAGAATGATTGTATGAACATTCAGAATCTCTCACCCTTACAAAGAGTAGAATTGGACAAAATGGATCTTCTTCCCAGCACCACTGAAATCACATTACAGCTGGAATATACTGATAATCAGTGAATATTATTTATTGACGGAACATAGTTATTTACTAATGAATGACGACATACACATTTTTGTTAGTTAATTTTCTTTGAAAATATTGTGTGTCCATTGAATTTTATAAGATTGCATTCTTTTAGATGGAATAATGTCTCAGACTTCAGTGCAATAAAACTAAAAACGAGGCTGTGAATATATGAACAGAAGATGTTAAAGGCACAATAATATTTCATTTGAAATAACCAAATTCTTACTGCATTCTTGGAGGATTTTTAAAAAATATTTTACTTCATTATTATTCTGCTTTTATGAGTTTCATAATAAATATGGTTTAGTACTCAAGCTATAATAAAATATCTTCACCTCTGTGATTAATGACAATGCCCTGCCAATTATTTTTAGATTAAGGGAAGCCTACAGTGAATCTGATTCTCATCTGAAAAGAATGCATGCTACCTTTTAAAAACACTTTAATAGCTAACTTTGTGGTTAGATTATTTCAGTGTAGTATAAAAAGTAGAAACCAGATTATTTTTTAATTACTCAACTATATTTAATTCTAGTTATTTAAATGTATATTCCTTGTATAGCAACTCTCTCTAGTCAAATCAAATTGTTTAATTCAAAATGTATTTTCTGCATTAATGGACTGTAATGTAAATCATATGTCTTAATTTTATGAACCTGGGTTAAAAACAGAACCTATAATGTTTGCATTCTTTATCTGATTTTAGTACAGAAGTTCCATATAACATCCCGTCCAATGCCATATAAGCCACAAATTTATTCAACAATTATCAGTTGTTAGTGATGAGTCCATTTTTCAAGGTATAGTTTCTCATTTATAATAGTAAACTTTATTTCCTTCTCCACTCTGCCATCCTTCTACATTAATACACTCATGTTTTACTATTTGAATCATACTACACATCAGGCACTGTGCAGTGCACAACAATACATTGATAAAACATCAAAAGAAGACCCCCGCCTGGATGGAAACTTCCATTCCGGTGAGGGACAAGTAACAATCCAGTTAGTAAGATTGTTTTAGAATATGATAAAAAGGAAATATACAGGTTGACTTGACAGAAAGTACTATTTAACATTCAGCATTCACTCCTGCATGTATTTGCCCATTTGTTTATTTATTTATTCATTTATTTTTTTTGAGTTGGTGTCTCACTCTTGTCGCCCAGGCTGGAGTACAGTGGTATGCTCACGGCCACCACAGCCTCGACCTGCTGGGTTCAGGCGATCCTTCCGCCTCAGCCTTCCAAGTAGCTGGAACTACAAGTGCATGCCACCATGCCCGGCTAGTTTTTGTGATTTATTGTAGAGATGAGGTCTCACCAAATTGCCCAGCCTGATCTTGAACCCCCGGCTCAGGCAATCCTCTCACTTCGGCTTCCCAAAGTACTGGGATTAGAGGCTGAACCACCGTGCCTGTTTATTTTTTAAGTAGCTATTATGTACACCAGAAATTACAAATTCAAGTTTATGTATCTAAAGTGTGTGAAGCAGTTACCTAATAGAAGTCAAAGAAGTGTTTTTCTAATGTTCTCTTTTCTTGAAAAAACTGCCCAAACCAGATGTCCTGTTGGAACACATCTAACCCAATCTGACTACCACTACATACAAATGTTCTTTTTGAAGTAGATGCATATCTTTCCTTTTAAATGGCATTCTGATTCACAGACATACATATACACAAAATGCATTCGTTTTTTTCACTCATGTATTCATTGAATAACTTTCAAAGTGACAGTCAGAGTGCTTGTTCGAAGTGGAAAATCAAAACAGTAAGCCTCAGACGCTATTCTTAATAAAATTATAAACTGCATGGCAAGGAACCATTTTCTTTCAATCCACTCAACCAGAATTAGTTTTCTCCCCTTTAGAACACCCAAAAGCTTTTCTATCTCACGTACATTTCTATATTTCTTGGCCTACTTACTTAGCTCTTTATTTCTTACCTTGACATTCCTCATGACAGCAAAAGCTATGTCTTACCCATAAAGTTGCTCAATACATGTTTATTACATGAATGAGAAAAGAACAAACTAAGTTAGATCTTTTTAAACTGTTGCCCATAAGATTACAGAGTTTTTGTTGGTTACTGCATCTGATTTTGTATTTATTTATATTGGAAATTAGACTATAATGGACAGCACTTTCTCCAATAATTTGATTTTCCTTGATATTTAATTCCCTCTCTTGGTATTCATAGTTACTTACTTAAGCTTAGAAAGAACATTAAAATACATTTTAAATTTTGTTTCTTTTTCTTTTTCTTTTTTTTTGAGTTGAAGTCTCACTCTGTCTCCCAGACTGGAGTGCAGTGGCCGCTCCCGGCCACCGCAGCCTCGACCTACTGGGCTCCGGTGATCCTTCCACCTCAGCCTTCCAAGTAGCCGGAATTACAGGCGTGCGCTACCATGCCCGGCTGATTTTTTGATTGATTGTAGAGATGAGGTGTCGCTGCCCAGGCGGGTCTCGAACCCGTGGACTCAGGCAATCCACTCACCTCAGCCTCCCAAAGGGGCGGGATTACAGGCTGAGCCACCAAGCCCGGCTCATTTTAAATTTTTATAGAGACTGACTTTTGGAAAGAAAGTAACATGAAATTCGGACACTACTAGTTCCTACTTTAGGGAAAGTTTGAGAATCATGGTATATACTTAGGATAAATGGGAAAGTTGAGGAATGCCTGACTGAGCAATACAACTGAGAAAATAAATAATTCCTAATTCAGATTTGCACAGGGAAACTGGTTTTATTTGCTCCTACTTCTTGGAACAATTCGTATTTCAGTATAGTGAAAGATAAACTCCAAGGTTTTGAATACACATTGTTAAATTACTTATCTTTATTTTTTGTTGTTGATACATATCAGATGTACATAATACCGTGATACATGTGATAACCTGATACATTTATAAAATCAAATCAGAGTAACTGGGCTACCTATCCCCTTAAATAGTTATCGTTCCTTTACACTTGGAACATTTGAATTATTCTTTTCTAATATTTTGAAATGTGCACTTGGTTAATGTTAACTATAGTCTTTTGTTAACTATAGTCATTCTACTGATCTATCAGACACGAAGTCTATCTTTTTCTATCCAACTGTACATTTGCACCTACTACTCAACTTCTCTTATGCCCCTCCCCACTACCCTTTATCCATACATCCATTGATGGACACATGTTGATTTCATTCTTGGCTATTGTAAATAGTGCTGCAATAAACGTGAGAGTGCAGGTGTCTCTCTGATATATTGATTTTCTTTCTTTGAGGTATATACCAAGTAGTGGAATAGCTAGATCATATGGTTGCTCTATTTTTATTTTTTTGAAGTAACTCCATACTGGTTTTCATAGTGGCTGTACTAATTTACAGTACTACCAATGGTGTACAAGGGTTCCCTTTTCTTCTCCACATCCTTGCCAGCATCTATTATTCTGTTGGAGTTTTATATATAAGTGTGCCATTCTAACTGGAGTGAGATGATATTTCATACTGGTTTTTTTCTTACTAGAAAGGTAGATTTATTAAAGAAAAGATAAGCTATGAAAGGCACAACAAACAGGACAGCAGCAAGAGCCACTGCTGTCTCTTGCCGATATTTCATAATGGTTCTGGTGTGCATTTCTCTGATGATTAGTATGTTAAGCATTCCTTCATATACCTATTGACCATTTGGATGTCTTCTTTTGAGATATATCTATTCAGATCTGTGCTCCTTTAAATCAGATTTTTAAATTTTGTTTCTTTTTTTGCTATTGGATTTTTTTAGCTCCTTAAATATTCAGTTTATTAATCCTTTGCCAGATGTTTAAATATTGTTTATTAATCCTTTGTCAGATGGATAGTTTGCAAATATTTTCTCCTATTCTGTATGTTATCTTTTTACTGTTTTGATTGTTTGCTTTGCTATGCAGAAGCTCTTAGTTTTATGTAATTGTCTGTTTTTGTTGACTGTGCTTTTGAGGTTCTAAATAATCTTTGCCTATAACAATGTCCTGGAGCATTTCCCCAACATTTCTTCTAGTAGTTTTATAGTTTAAGGTCTTAGATGTAAATATTTAATCATTTTGGTTTGATTTTTGCATATGGTGAGAAATAGAGGTCTAATTTAATTCTTCTGCAAATGGTTATCCAATTTTCCAAGCACCATTTATTGAAGAGACTGTCCTTTTGCCATTGTATATTTTTGGCACTTTTGTCAAAAGTGAGCTGGCTGTGAATGCATGAATTTACATCAAGGTCCTTTATTCTGTTCCACTGGTGTATGTTTCTGTTTATGTGCCAGTACCAGGCTGATTTGGTTGCTACAACTTTGTAGTATATCTTGAACTCAGGTAGTATGATGTATCTTGATTTATTTTGTTTTTGTTTTTTCCTCAGGATGGCCTTAGCTATTTGGGGTCTTTTATTGTTTCATGTAAATTTTAAGGTTTTTTTTTCTATTCCTGTAAAGACTGTTATTGATATTTTGATAGGGATTGCATTTAATCTGTAAATTGTTTTGGGTAGTATTGTCTTCTTCCAATTCATAAACACGAAATAGTCTTCCATTTGTGTGTGTGTTTCCTCTTCAATGTTTTTCATCGGTGTTGTATAGTTTTCCTTGCATTTATGTATTTTACTTCTATGGTTATATTGATCCCTGAGTATTGTATATTCCTTGTAGCTATTGTAAATAGGATTGCTTTCTTCATTTATTTTTCAGACTGTTCACTGTCGTTGTATATAAATTCTACTGATTTTTGTATGTTGATTTTGTCTCCTGAAACTTTACTGAATTTATATATTAGTTCTAACAGTGTTTTGGTGGAGTCTAGATTTTTCTAAATATACGATCGTGTTGTCTGTATTCAAGGTTAATTTGACTTCTTTTTTTCTAGTTTGGATGCCTTTTATTTCTTTCTCTTGACTAATTGTTCTGGCCAGGACTCCAGTTTACATTGAATAAAATGGCGAAAGTGAGCATCCTTGCTTTGTTTTAGATCTTAGAGAAAAGGCTTTCAATTTTTCCCTGTTCAACATGATGTTGTATGTGGGTTTGTCATAAATGACATTTATTACTTTGAGATATAGTCTTTCTATACCTAGTTTTTAAAGGGTTTCTATCATAAAGGGATGTTAAATTTTATTAATGCATTTTCAGCATCTATTGAAATGATTATATGGCTTTTGTTCTTGGTTATGTTAATGGGATATGTTCTGTTTATTGATTGGTGTATAGTTGTCCATACTAGATTCTATTTATTGAACCGTTCTTGTATCCCTGAATAAACTCGTCTTGATCATGGTGAATGATTTTTTTGTAATATGATGTTGAATATGGTTTGTTAGTTTCGTTTTTTTTTCCCAAAGTTTTTGCCTCTAAGTCCATCAGTGATATTGGCCTGTAGTTTTCTGTTTGTGTTGTGTCCTTGCCTGGTTTTCAAATCAGGGTAATGCTGGCCTCATCTAATGACTTTAGAAATATTCTTTTTTCTTCATATTTTTTTGAAGAATTTGAGTAGAATTGGTATTAGTTCTTCTTTAAATGTTTGAAAGAATTCTGCAGCGGATCCATTAGGCCCTGGGTTTTTCTCTGATAGGAAATTTTTTATTATGACTTTGCTCTCATTACTCATTATTTATTCTGCTAAGTTTTCCAGCATGTTGGTGTATAGTTGTCCATACTAGATTCTGAAAGTCCTTTATATTTTTGAGGACTCGGTTGCCATGTCCTCTTTTTAATTTGAGTGTTTTCTCTATTTTTCTTAGTCTAGCTAAAGGTTTGTCAGTTTTGTTTATCTTTTTGCTTCATTGATTATTTCTATTGTTTCTTTTAGTCTCAGTTTTGTTTATTTATGTTCTGATCTTTATTTCTTTCTCCTGCTAATTTTGGGTTGGTTCTTGCTTTTTTAATTACTTGAAGTGTATCATTAGGTTGATTATTTGAAGTCTTCCTACTTTTTTAAAGTAGACATTTTGCTATAAGCTTTTCTTTTAGGTGGTTTTAGTCATATACCATAGATTTTGGTATGTTGTATTTTCATTTTTACTTGTTTCAAGATATTTTTAAATTTTATTCTTTGAGTCATTGGTCACTGAAGAGCATGCTATTTAATTTCCATGTTTTTGTGTATTTTGCAAGGTTACTCTTATTATTAATCTTTAGTTGTGGTCAAAGAAGATAATTAATATTATTTCTGCTTCTTTGAATTTACTGACACTTGTTTTATGGCCTAAGACCATGGTCATAAAACCATGGCCTAAGACTATGGTCTATTCTGAAGAATGTTCCATGTATTGATTAAACAAAAAAAAAAAAGATGTGCACTCTGCAACAGTTGAGCAGTTGGTGATGGTTGGCTTTCACCAGGAGACAGGAAGCAAGATAGAGTGTATGAGCATAGAGACTGGAAGTAGTATACTGGGGAGGGTACTTATGACACTTAGAATAGAATCTGAGTAATTCTTTTTCCTTTGCAAAATAGAATGCAAGATTACCAAGTGAAAGTGAATATGAGAGAGGAGTTGTTAAAGATTTGAAGAGAAAAATATGATGTGAAATATTTATCTAAGAAAGTGAGTAAACAAGAGAAAGTGAGTAAACAAGCAAGTAAGATTGTAGACCAACATTAAGGACCCATTTGAAGTTAGCGGTCATGATGTTAAGGTGAGACTAGTTTTGTGGTCCATTCAGTCTGATATAACAAAATACCTTAGATTGGGTAATCTATTAAGAAAAAATAAGAATATATATTTTTTCATGACTAATCACCTCCCAAAGACCCCACTTCTTAATGCCATTAAGCATCAGGATATGAATTTGGGTAGTATATGTTCAGACCGTTCTGCAACTATTAAGCATCATTTTAAGGTTTTTCTGGGAATGGCTTAGGCAGAGAATGAAATTTAGGCAGAATTGGAGTTTTACTAAGAGAACGTGACAAAATGATAGGAAAGGAAATAGAGTTGCACATATGTGCAAGGAATAATTGCCATGATAGCACATTGAATTTGAATTAGTCAGGGGTAAAGAGGTAGTAGAATAAATGGATTAATAGTCTCAGTAGGTTCATATTTTTGCACAAAATAAAATAAAGTCAGTTATTGGAAATGAAGTTCTTGAAATTGTGATTGGAGTGGGGTTTTCATAAACGGTAATAATTAAGTCTTCAAAGCTATGATTACAGGAGTTGGGAGCTAGGAGTACCAGATCTTGGGAGGAGAGGAAGTCAAGGGACCAAGAGTCCAGGGCATTAGAATAACCTTCCATGTAGAAACTGGAGTAGAACAGAAGAGTTTCTGATAGTAAATCAAGCATCAAAATATTTGAGAATTGAGAGAAGAATAATCTGGAGTCTAAGGTTGGACAAAGGAGATAAAGTAGATTCTATGGTTTGATAACATAGTATTCAAAGTTAGGGTTTATAGGGAGGAAAAGCAGATAATTATTTGGAAGGGATAATGAAATTCAGGTCCGGTGGTGTAAAAGGTGTGGCAAAGAACCATCACTTAAAGAGACCTACAGGGGATGGAGCATATTCAGAAGAAATCCAGTTTTCAGTGGTACCGAGAAGATAAATGCTATGTTCAAGGAGAGAGTGAGAATAAAAGGAACTTTGTTTATGACTGTCTGACCTCCAGAGGGCACAATGTGTTGGGGAGGAGTCAAAGATGGGGACAGAAAGGAGGAATGTACAGAGCCCTAGGAGAATTAGAGACAGGAAGGGACCAAGGTTTTATCTCATATATGACGTTAGCAGGAATAAAAAAACAAAATGGTATTGAAGCTGAATGAGAGAGTGGTGGGGACCTGTCAGTGTTGTGGGGGAGAGTCTTTTCAATAAAACGCAAACCTGATAATATGCTGTTGAAAAAGACGTGTGTTTAACAAATGAGATATAGTAGTCGGTTTGAGGTTCCTGAGTGGAAAGGTAGAATATAAGAATAGGGTCAACTTTTGCTAGAAAATTCTACTTTGGGTAATTTACAAATTATATTTTGTGAAAATTTAGCCTGACCTAACTCTTAGCCTGTTAAATAAATAAAAACTTTGTCTAAGAAATGTTTTTTATAAGTTTTGTCAGATCTAGGCTGACACTGCGGTTCCAGCAATTCATAAATGTTTTGCCATTGACTTCTTGAGCAAATCTCTAATGTTACATAATTATAAATGCCTTCATTTCTCCCATATTCCCCTTCAGTTCCCTAGAGTCTAAGCTTCAGTAATAATATTTAGCTTTATCATGGTTATGACTGGGACTTAGTACTCTGAGTAAACCAATTTTCTGGCCTATGCACCAGCTTTCATTATTTAAAAATACTCCTAAATTCCCTGCAACAACATTGTCAGTGAAAATTAAATAATGTCCAGTAGCCTAAATAATATTAAATTATTTATGTCTCTGAACTGTTGGGGTTTTTTTGTTTGGTTTTTTTTTTCGCCTTTCTTGCATGCTTTCCTTTCTTTCTGATGGATTCTCTTCATTGCCACTTTTGAGGCTCAGTTTTTACGTTCAGTTCAGTCTTAGTTTGTTAATTTGTTATGAATTCTCATCATTCTTTCCTGATTAGATTTAATTATTTATTGCCCCTGGGTTTAGATTTTGGTTTGTTTTGACTTGATATTAAAATTACATTTTAATGTCTCCTGGTCAAGATAGTTACTATATTTTAATTTGATTCTTTATTTACTTGTTTGTCACTGTGATTGTTATTTTTTTTCTCTTGAAAATAGTCTAGACCCCATGACATGAATTCTTGCTTGTACATAAATCTTACTCAAAGAAACATATTCAACCTCCCCCATTCCAAAATAATTTAAAAATTGCTTTTAATCATGACTAAGCTAAAAATAGTTTCTTGGAAGCATTTACCATATATATATATATATATTTATATGTGTGTGTGTGTGTGTGTGTGTGTGTGTGTGTGTATGTAACAATAAAATGAGGCATGGAGCCTGGGAGAGCACATCTATTCTTTCTTAAATGTGGCTTTACTCGCTTCTAAGTAAGTGAAAACAATGGCTACTATTTTCATAGCTCAAAATGACCTCCCTCTTCTTTCCCTTTTATTATTTTGTTTATCTTGTTAATTCCTTCGCCTTTTCTTTTCATTTAATCTTGGGTCATAGTAAATCCAAAAGGTGTGTAAAGTTGTTAATGAAGAGGAAAATTCCTTTCTTATTTTTCTTCTTGCTTAAAATGCAGAACTTGGGTCAAAGCAAAGGAGTTGAGCCATTGGCAATCTTGCTATGCATATTAAGTATACTTCACAGTTTTAGAATTAAATTATGAGAAATGTTCATTTTAGAATTGAAAACCATGATCATATTACAAAAGCTACCAATTATTGAATACCTAGAACATACCAAGTGGTATACATATACAATCATATTTAATTTTCAAAATAACCCAAGGCAATAAATTCTATTATTATCCTATAACATATGAGGAAACCAAAGCACAGAGAAGTCAAATTCACATTGGCAATAAGCCCCAGAACTAGAACTTGAATCTGTACAGTGTTATACTAGAGAAATGTGGTATAATAGGACTTTTACTTAGTGATGGAAATGTTTTATATCTGCACTATCCAATACAGTAGCCATGAGCCACATGTTTGTGTTGGACATGTGAAATGTATCTAATATATCTAACAAACTGAATTTTAATTTAATTTAATTATTTTTAGTATAAGCAGCTGTCTGTGACTAGTGGCTACCATATTGGACAGAAGAGCTCTGCAGAATAATTCTAAATACCTGTACACTACCACCTTCCCTACTTTTAAATATGAACAAAGACAATCTAAATAGGATGTTGGGAACGTACGCACTGTTGACAAAGTATTAACTGTGCAGCTACTGAAATCCAGGTGTTCTCTTTGCTTACTAAGAGAATTTAGAAAGGAACTAAAGAACAAAAATTTCCCTGTTTATCCTTTTATTGAGCAATAGAGAGAATCTAATGCGAATTAGAGAAAATTATCTAATGAAAGCTGACACCAAAGCTGTTGTCCCTGAATGGCCATAGAAAGAAAAGTATCTATAACTTTCATTCTGAAATGAAATTTTTTACCTCTTAAGTTTTGTTCTATTATTTTATTTTAAAGAATAAGTAGACTTCAGTTTACTCTCATCTACTAGGGCTGAAATTTAAGAGCTATTATATTTTTAAAATTTAGCTTTCATATTATTTATTCTCTAGAAGTTCAAGAACTATCAATGCCATTTGAGATTTCTACGACCCTTTTAAAGACATCGTTTGTTATTCAAAAAAATAGTTTGCATTAGTCAAGGTTCTCTAGAGGAACAAAACCAACAGAATATATATAAAGAAGCCAGGCGTGGTGGCTCATGCCTGTAATCTCAGCCCTTTTTAGAGGTGGAGGCGAGAGGATTGCCTGAGTTCGGGCGTTCGATACCAGCTTGAGCAACTTGGCCAGATCTCATCTCTACAATAAATTTTTAAAAAATTAGCTGCGCACAACGGTGTGTGCCTGTAGTTCCAGCTTCTTGGAAGGCTGAGGTGGAAGGATCACCTGAGCCCAGCGGGTGAGGCTGCAGTGGCCATGAGCATGCCACTACACTCCAGCCTGGGCAACAGAGTGAGACTCCTACTAAAAAAAAAAAAAAAATTATATATATACACACACACTTCATATATATATGAAGAAAAAAAATTCACTTTAAAGAATTGGTTCATCCAATTGCGGAGCCTATCAAGCCCAAAATCTGCAGAGTAGGAGAGCAGGATAGAGATCCAGGGAAGGAAGAATCAGTCTGCGATTTAAGTCCAAAGGCAATCTTCCGATATAATTCTTCTTTAAAAAACTAAAGAGAGAGTTGTTTGTTTGTTTGTTTGTTTGTTTTAAGTTGGAGTCTCACTCCGTAGCCCTGACTGGAGTGCAGTGGCCGCTCCCGGCCACGTAGCCTCGACCTGCTGGGCTCCGGCGATCAGCCTTCCAAGTAGCCGGAACTAATTTTTTAATTTATTGTAGAGATGAAGTCTTGCCAAGTTGACCAGGCGGGTCTCGAACCCGTGAGCTCAGGCAATCCACTCACCTCAGCCTCCCAAGGCGCACGATTACAGGCTGAGCCACCGAGCCCGGTTTGTTTTTGTTTTTTTAATTAAGACTTTCAACTAATTTGATAAGGCCCACCAATATAATGGAGGGTGATTTGTTTTACTCAAAGTCAATTGATGTAAATGTTAATTTTATCTTTTTAAAAGAAACTACTTTTACAGAAACATCTAGAATAATATTTGACCAACTATCTGGATACCACATCCTAGCCAAGTTGACATATAAAATTAGCCATTATATAGTTCATTTAACATTTTTATATGCAGTAAATTACACTGTTCCATGGAGAGCAGTGGAAAGAATGTGACTAGTCCTAAAGCAAATTGCTTTCATAAAACCAAACAAAATTGGCATGTTTAATAAAATACCAAAAAGAGCATTCCAAATTCTTACCTTACTTCATGAGATTCTAAAACTCTCTGATACTATCTAATTATTATTAAATAGTACTTCTTTGTTTTCTATAATGTATGAGTAAAATCATGAAGAATGCTCTAAATTGTTTATCATTTTCCCCTAGTGAAAATATAACAATGATTGATCAGAGTTGAATCTACCATTACTTCCATCAAATAACTACAGAACATGTCTAATATATTTAGGGTAAAGCATAGCAAAAGGACTGATGGGATATCATATTACACATCTCATAGTTAAACATGAAACAATAGCTAATCATGAAAGAATAATGAGAATATTTATTAATAATATTCCTGTTAGTATTTCAAATATCAAAATTAAGTGTTAAATTATATTTCTTTGTTGATTACAAGCTCTTAGTAATTAAGACTATTCAAAAGTTAGCAACAGTATTTGATTCGGGCTATTTGTAATTTCACACCAAGAATAACATAACATCTTTGACTAAGGCATGAAGTTTTAATCAGAGGATGGCCCTTGGGAAGATAATTAGAGACAGAGGTATTTCCTGGATTTTTAATATGTTCCTTCCTGTTATATATTACTTTGCTTTCCTATGATGTTGATTTTATCGCTCTCTTTCACATTTAAGTGGGTACATTGGATCACAAAGTAAAAAATTGCAATGCCCACATTTTCCAAGTATGAGGCTACTATCTGATTTATTCTTAGAACTTTTAGAGCATTTTTTGGTATTTTCCCATTTATTTAGACTTATTATCTCCCTGAAGTTTTCATCAAAGTACTTCATTCCTGGTTGTTGAGCGCCAGGTTGCCTGCATGTGGCTGTTGTGAGAGGTAAAATTTGATGTCGTGTTTGGATGAGAAACTGTTGGGTGCAGCCTTTACTTCAGTGGTTTGCAAAAGAGAAGGTTGGACTCAAAATGCCATAGCTTTCTAACTAAGAAGAAAAGCTATGCTATGTGACAAGCTGAATTAACACAAGGCTGATGAATTTACTCGGAGTGATAGGTTAATAATATTCACTAAGTTGTGGCTTCATTTACAGCCTAGGTGAACAGAATTCCCCATAACAAGCCATTTAATGAACTTTGTGGTATCTGGAGCCCCAAGCCTTTGATTAAAAGTTACATTCCTGATTTTTTTTAAATGTAGTTTCAGGTGAATAACTTTGAGAGCCTCTTGCCCCAGTCAACATTAAACAGAAAAGCTATCATCCAAGATAATAAGAAAAAGCTCCTATAAGTGAAAAGAATCTTAACTACGTCCTTTAGCAACACACACGCCATCCCAGAGGCTCCTAACAGCCCTGGTCTTTGCACTCTTCCTTCTGGTACCAAAATGAGTAACACTCATCACAGTTTATGAAATTGCAAAGCACTAATGTCAACAAGATTCTTTCAAGGCTTGTCATCAGCAGCTCTTTGTGTCTTATAGATTCTTTTAATTTTAACAAATGCTGATTCAAAGTTTGAAGCATTTATTTGCTTGTTTGTTTGTTTATTGCCGGAGTCACACTCTGTCACACAGGCTAGAGTGCAGTGGCACCATCAGGTTCACAGCAGCCTCGATCTGGTAGGCTCAGGTGATCCTTTTCCCTCAGCCTCCTGAGTAGCTGGGACTATAGGCACAAACCACCACGCCTGGCTAATTTTTTTATTTTTTGTAGAGACAAGGTCCTGCTATGTTGCCAAGGCTGGTCTTGAACTCCTGGGCCCAGGCAATTCTTCCATCTAAACCTTCCAAAGTGCTGAGATTACACATCCAGTCATGAAGTTTATCATTTTTATTTCTATATTCTAGTTTCCCAGTTATAGTCATTTAAAAATGTGTGTGTTTGTGTGTATGTATTTCAGAGACTTTTGAACAATATACTGCTTTCTCTATCTGATGAATCTAAATCAACTCTATAGAATACCTATATGACCCAGGTATCCATGTCGTGTAAACCCAGCTGTAATGCTGGCTTATTGTGTCATTAGTGTCATTACTCTGTAATGCCTTCTGTTTGTCAGTGCCTTAAATTAAATTGTTTGAAACTATGAATGTGACATTTGTGGTTTCCTGGGTTGCACCGCTATTCAAAAGTTCTAAAACTTCACTTTTACTCTAAAATAAATGATGTGCATAAAATTCTTGCCAGACTGGCTGTCTCATAGTCAGAACTCAAAACAGGGCTCATAACTCATGTCCTCTCAAGGACTTTGGTAGTAAGTATGTGTCACGCTTCTTCAGTCAGTCTCCAAAGAGACGTACAGCCCTCTAGACTCTTTATGATTTATCTTTGCTATCAAAGTGTTCGATTTAGGATAATTTAGTCTATCTTCCAGCTTTTAATTGATAATAAAAGTTATCAATGTATAGAATGTTAGAACCAAAATTTTTGAGGCTTTCTGATTCCAGACTCTTAATCTTACAAAAGAAACTCATTTTTTAAAAATAGTTTTCCTGGTGTCAGCTGGGTTTTTTTGTTTGTTTGTTTTAGGTGCATCACGAATAGTTATTCAGACATTTCTGCTATCTGTATGAATAGTCAACAGTGCATAGGAATGTTACAAAATGATCCTGGATAATTTTTATGTTTACTGCTGTATTTTATGAATGTGTTCAAGTCTGCTCATCTGTACCTAATAGCTATGGAATGCATTCCTAGAAACTATATTATGATATTTGAACATTTGTGCAAACATGAATATTCTACGGAAGCCTTTTCCTCCTCTCTGAGACCATCTTGTTATAAGATCTAGAGAATAATTAGGATCTTTGGCAGAACAATGTTTTTTTTAAAACTCTCAAAAAGTAGCTGATGGCTGTAAGTTTCTACTCCAAGAAATATAAAAAGATATGTCAATCTGCTCTGACTATACTCTTTACAGAACATGATTCCTGATATGGAATTATTTCAACACCTGCCATTTCCTTGCCTTTCTCAGGCTGGACTCCTGCATCTTCTCATCTGTCAGGTTCCTCTCCCTGTCACACTGAGTCGTGAGCTCCTGGCCCTTCTTTTTTCTTCAAAAAATTCCACGTGCTTGTCTAAGGCGTTACTAACTTTTCTAAAGCCATGGGATTGTAGAATAGTGACAGGTTTCTGGCTCCCTACCTCGCACACCGCCCCTTCCCAAAATCCATATCCATCATTTATGCCCTCTTACTTCATGTCCTGCTGATGTGGAAATTGGGATTTAGAAGGGATAAGCAAGTCAAATGATGGGGCAGGACCTGAAGGCCACATGGTCTCACTACAGATCCAGGGTTCCTTTGGTGGCTTTAACAATCTCAGCAATAATGATTTGTTTAGCACATTATAGTTTACAAAGGCATTTTGCTTATGCTAACTCATGTAATCTTTTAAAATAATCCTCGGAGGTATGTGTTATTGTTGCACTTCAAAGAGAAATGGCTTTCTAAGGATAGGTCTGTAATTTATTGTCAACTGGGTTTACCCTTTCCTTTGAGATTCCGTTTCTGTAACATTGATTTTAACCCCTGGAAGTCCAGTAGTCTCTCAAGGATTTCTGTTCATTATTAGGGGTTTATAGTCACATCTTCACCTCTTTCTACAACTGAGCTCTTGAAATTAGCTGAATCTCATTTTCTAGTCTAAGATTATATATCTCTAGACTCTCAACGCAAGTCAGACTTGAAAAAATGTTCCTTATTTATTTATTTATAACTTTTAGTAAAAACTAAAACCAACTACTCTATAATTTGAAGGAAACAATACAGAAAATTTTTACCACTGACATGAATTTTGCCAGACTTGGCATACTATTTTGGCATTAAAAATAATGTTTCATCCTGCTACAAAATTATTCATGGATTCAGTATTGAAATTTTTCCTCCAAATTTCATATTATTTCTATTACAAAATACTGTTTCGTAGAATTGTTTATTATTTAGATTTGGTAATGAAATTTAAAGAAAGAGTGTTTGGCATATTGGCATTGGTTGATATATCTATTCAGAAAATTTTAACCATAGAATAATTTAAATAAATGTAAGACATCAATGGTTCTCAGACTTTTTGGTCTCAGTACCCTTTTGTATTCTCACAAATCACTGAAGACCCCAAAGGACTTTTGCTTATCTGTTATATTTTTTATTGGTTTTTACCATAATGAAAATTAAAACAGAATTTTCAAAAATATTTATTCATTAAGAATAATAACATACCAATTACGCAGTCACATAAATAAAATACATTCTAGAAAAAAGTGAGTACTAAGAAGAGTAACATTATTGACTTTTTTTTTTTGAGTCAGAGTCCCACGCCATCACCCAGGCTGGAGTGCAGTGGTACACTCACAGCTACCCCAGCATCTACCTGCACGCACTACCACACCCAGCAAACTTTTTTGATTTATTGTAGAGATGAGGTCTTGCCAAGTTGCCTAGGCTGGTCTCGAACCTGCAGGCTCAGGCAATCCACTCGTCTTGGCCTCCCAAAGTGCTGGTATTACAGGCTGAGCCACAGAGCCAGGCCTTGTTTGTCATTTTTGCTAGTCTCTTTAACTTCTACCTTAGTAAAAGATTGATGGATTTCTCATTGTTAATTGTTGTTTCTGTTGAAATATGTGAAGAAAATTTAGACTCATAGAGGCATATAGTTGGGAAAGGGAGATGTATTTTTGTCATATTTTCAGATGATAGTGAATATTCTTCTGTGATGCTGCACCAAAAGTTGACAAAGTAGTGATTTCCTGAAGACTCTTGCTTATGATTATTATGAGTAGGTAAAACCAGTCAACAATCAATAGGTTGGGAAATGTGTGAAGTCTGCCGGAATCCAAATAACCCTATTGATCTCTGTACATTTTTATATTGTGTTCTTTGTGCTAGGCACTGTCCTAAGCACTTCACATATATTAACTCACTTAATCTTCATGGTAACTCAATAAAAAAAAGATGCTAATATTAACCCCCTTTTCTGCAAACGAGGTAACTGCATAAAAATTCTCTGAAATGAATTTGCCATTGTAGTTTTTGGCTACGTTGTTTTACACGATAATTTAAAGTAAATTAAACCTAATGAAAAGGATGTGTAATAGAATTGCAGAGTTATTGGTAAACGTATATCTTATTGAACACCCGTAATATATTGGTAAATTACAAAGGGAAATAATGTAATTCTCCTTACCCATAATATATTGGTAAATTATAAAGGGAAATAATGTAATTCTCCTTTAGTAGGTCAAATCACTTATTCCCTTAGTAGTCCTCTCACTATATTGTCATGAATGATTTTTCTTTTTGAGTTAGGGTCTCACTCTGTCACCCAGGCTGGATCGCAGTGGGATGGTCACAGCTACTGAAGCCTGGACCTGTTGGTCTCAGGCAATCCTTCTGCCTCAGTCTTCCAAGTAGCTGGGACTACAGATGTGCACCACCACACAGGGTTAATATTTTTATTTATGGTAGAGGTGAGGTCTCACCAAGTTGTCCAGGCTGGTCTCGAACCCCTGGGCTCAGGCAATCCTTTTACCTCTACCTCCCAAAGTGGGATTACAAGCGTGAACCACCAGATTGGCCACGCATGATCCATTTTTAACTTGTTTCTAGTATAATTTTTTCTGAATATAACATAAAAGAAATACATTAATATAGCTTCTGAATGCTATTTTTAGCTAATCATTGCACTTTAAATGCATCTTCACTTACATTATTATAAAATACCATTGAAATAATTTTAAGAATCAGTGTCTGGGATCCTAGTAGAAAGACAGCTAAAACAAGCGTTTAATTTTCAAGACTGCAGAAAGGATAGCTTTCAGTGCAGCGAATCTTTTTTTTTTAATTTTTAATTTTAAAGATGTGGGGTACAATTCAGGGTTAAGTATACAAATGTTCATTATGCAGGTACCCTTGTTGATGAGATGTGCTCCCCCTCCCGGCAAAATCCCACTACTGTCAATCCCCCCCTCCCCCAGAAATTTCTCACTACTGACAATCCTTTTCTTATAGTATTATGATAATTATTCAAGGTCCACTTATGAGTAAGTGCTGTTGTTGTTTGTTTATTTTTGAGTCAGAGTTTCACTTTGCAGTCTAGGCTGGAGTGCAGGGCCATGATCATAGCCCACTGCAACCTGGAACCCCTGGGCTTCTGCCTTAGCCTCCTGAGTATTCTGGGACCATGAAGATGTGCCACCTCTCCTGGATAATTTTTAAATTATTTTTAGAGCCGGGCTCAGTGGCTCAACCTGTAATCCCGCGCCTTTGGGAGGCTGAGGTGAGTGGACTGCCTGAGCCCGTGGGTTTGAGACCCGCCTGGGCAGTGAGACCTCATCTCTACAATAAATCAAAAAATCAGCATTACAGCACGCGCCTGTAATTCCGTCTACACGGAAGGCTGAGGTGGAAGGATCGCTGGAGCCAGCAGGTCGAGGCTGCGGTGGCCGGGAGCAGCCACTGAACTCCAGTCTGGGTGACAGAGTGAGACTCCAACTCAAAAAAAAAAAATTCTGTGGTGGCGCATGCCTGTAGTTACAGCTACTTGGAAAGCTGAGGTAGAAGGATCACCTGAGCCCAGCAGGACGAGGCTGTGGCGGCTGTGAGCATGCCACTGCACTCCAGTCTGGGCGATGGAGTGAGACTCCAACTATAAAAAAAAAAAAAAAAAATTACTTTTAGAGACAAGGTCTCAGCTCCCCAAAGTGCTGGGATTACAAACGTGAGCCACCAGGCGCAGCCTGATTTGTTAATTTTCTTACTCTCATTTAAAGTAATTTGTAAAATCCAACACTTCGGAATATAAAATATCAATTTCATATCCACATCTGCCAGCACTAATTGCTTAATAATACTGCCATCTTAATCATAAATCCTAGACTATTTAAAATAGCTCAATATGTATATTCAAGAAAGAGTTAATAGTCATCCCTATTAGGATTTAGAAAAGACACTAACCAAAGGGCAAATTCACATAGATTAGTTCATAAATTTATTCTTTAAGAAAAAAATTCCTAATACCTGTTAATCGGTACTTATATCCTATTTCTAATAATACCTGCATAAAATTGCATGACTCTAACCTTAAGAATCTAGTCACATCAATTAATGCAGTTTTTAATCAATAATTTTCTTTTTTTCTTTCAGCTGAAGCTGTTTTATAATACAGAATTATGAATGTCCTTTTAAAATAATGAACTGAAAGTGTAGTAAACCTAATTGTCTTAAGGAATAAGAAAACATTTTTTTTCCTGTTTTTTCCACATCATGAAAATAATTTTCTACTTTTGATACTTACTATACAAAACACTTCCCATAGAGATATTGATCATAAACCCTCAATTTCCTTTATGCTTGCCCACAGCACAGTGCCTGACATATTGTAGTTACTTAATAAACATACTTTCTATTAAATTGTTATTATTTTTTCTAAAAACGGCCTCATTTTCTCTACTAAAGGTTACTGATGTGTTCCGCATGAGTTTGACATGAAATACTTTCATCTATGTGTGGCTAATTTTGGGTGTAAAGATACTCAGTTATTTGACAAATGACCATGGCTAAAAGGAAGAAATTCTATTCAAGAATGCAAGAACAGCCGGGCTCAGTGGCTCAGCCTGTAATCCCGCGCTTTGGGAGGCTGAGGTGAGTGGATGGCCTGAGCCCGCGGGTTCAAGATCCGCCTGGGCAACTTGGCGAGCCCTCATCTCTACAATAAATAAATAAATAAATAAATAAAATAAGCCGGGCATGGTAGCGCGCGCCTGTAATTCCGGCTACTCGGAAGGCTGAGGCGGAAGGATCGCCGGAGCCCAGCAGGCCGAGGCTGCGGTGGCTGGGAGCGGCCACTGCGCTCCAGTCTGGGCGACAGAGTGAGACCCCAACTCGGAAAAAAAAAAAAAAAGAAGTCAATGTAGCTTAATGTTCCATTTTTTCTTCCTATAAAGTTGTACAAGTTCATAACTGTTTTTTATTTATTTAATTAATTTATTTATTTATTTTTGAGTTGGAGTCTCACTCTGTCGCCCTGCTGG